>NC_080385.1:81597449-81897449 GCF_014773155.1 Arachis stenosperma | reverse complement strand
GAGGTGTCAAGGAAAAGTCATCCCTGCACCAAATGGCATGCAAAAATGCGTTTTGAGCCAATTTTGGCATTAAACGCCGGGCTGGTGCCCATTTCTGGCGTTTAACGCCAGGTTCTTGCCCTTTCCTGGCGTTTAACGCCAGTCTGGTGCCCCTTTCTGGCGTTAAACGCCCAGAATGGTGCCAGACTGGGCGTTAAACGCCCATCTGCTAGCTTTACTGGCGTTTAAACGCCAGTAGGTTCTTCCTCCAGGGTGTGCTATTTTTCTTCCTGTTTTTCATTCTGTTTTTGCTTTTTCAATTGATTTTGTGACTTCTCATGATCATCAACCTACAGAAAACATAAAATGACAAAGGAAAATAGATAAAATATGACATTGGGTTGCCTCCCAACAAGTGCTTCTTTAATGTCAGTAGCTTGACAGAGGGCTCTCATGGAGCCTCACATTTCCTCAGAGCAATATTGGAACCTCCCAACACCAAACTTAGAGTTTGAATGTGGGGGTTCAACACCAAACTTAGAGTTTGGTTGTGGCCTCCCAACACCAAACTTAGAGTTTGACTGTGGGGGCTCTGTTTGACTCTGATTTGAGAGAAGCTCTTCATGCTTCCTCTCCATGGTGACAGAGGGATATCCTTGAGCCTTAAACACAAAGGATTCTTCATTCACTTGAATGATCAGTTCACCTCTATCAACATCAATCACAGCCTTAGCTGTGGCTAGGAAGGGTCTGCCAAGGATGATGGATTCATCCATGTATTTCCTAGTCTCTAGGACTATGAAATCAGTAGGGATGTAATGGTCTTCAATTTTCACCAGAACATCCTCTACAAGTCCATAAGCTTGTTTTCTTGAATTGTCTGCCATCTCTAGTGAGATTCTTGCAGCTTGCACCTCAAAGGTCCCTAGCTTCTCCATTACAAAGAGAGGCATGAGGTTTACACTTGACCCTAAGTCACACAGAGCCTTCTTGAAGGTCATGGTGCCTATGGTACAAGGTATGGAGAATTTCCCAGGGTCCTGCCTCTTTTGAGGTAATTTCTGCTTAGACAAGTCATCCAATTCTTTGGTGAGCAAAGGGGGTTCGTCCTCCCAAGTCTCATTTCCAAATAACTTGTCATTTAGCTTCATGATTGCTCCAAGGTATTTAGCAACTTGCTCTTCAGTGACATGCTCATCCTCTTCAGAGGAGGAATACTCATCAGAGCTCATGAAAGGCAGAAGCAAGTCCAATGGAATCTCTATGGTCTCATTTTGAGCCTCAGATTCCCATGGTTCCTCATTGGGGAACTCAGTGGAGGCCAGTGGACGTCCATTGAGGTCTTCCTTAGTGGCGTTCACTGCCTCTCCTTCCTCTCCAAATTCGGCCATGTTAATGGCCTTGCACTCTCCTTTTGGATTTTCTTCTGTATTGCTTGGGAGAGTACTAGGAGGGAGTTCAGTAATTTTCTTGCTCAGCTGTCCCACTTGTGCCCCAAATTCCTAATGGAAGACCTTGTTTCAGTCATGAAACTTTGAGTGGTTTTAATTAGATCAGAGACCATAGTTCCTAAGTCAGAGTGGCTCTGCTTAGAATTCTCTGTCTGTTGCTGAGAGGATGATGGAAAAGGCTTGCCATTGCTAAACCTGTTTCTTCCACCATTATTGTTGTTGAAACCTTGTTGAGGTCTCTATTGATCCTTCCATGAGAGATTTGGATGATTTCTCCATGAAGAATTATAGGTGCTTCCATAGGGTTCTCCCATGTAATTCACCTCTTCCATTGAAGAGTTCTCAGGATCATAAGCTTCTTCTTCAGATGAAGCATCCTTAGTACTACTTGGTGCATTTTGCATTCCAGACAGACTTTGAGAAATCAAATTGACTTGTTGAGTCAATATCTTGTTCTGAGCCAGAATGGCATTCAGAGTATCAATCTCAAGAACTCCTTTCTTCTGATTTGTCCCATTGTTCACAGGATTCCTCTCAGAAGTGTACATGAATTGGTTATTTGCAACCATTTCAATTAGTTCTTGAGCTTCTGTAGGCGTCTTCTTCAGATGAAGAGATCCTCCAGCAGAGCTATCCAAAGACATCTTGGATAGTTCAGAGAGACCATCATAGAAAATACCTATGATGCTCCATTCAGAAAGCATGTCAGAAGGACATTTTCTGATCAATTGTTTGTATCTTTCCTAAGCTTCATATAGGAATTCTCCATCCTTCTGTCTGAAGGTTTGGACTTCCACTCTAAGCTTACTCAATTTTTGAGGTGGAAAAAACTTTGCCAAGAAGGCATTGACTAGCTTTTCCCATGAGTCCAGGCTTTCTTTAGGTTGTGAGTCCAACCATGTCCTAGCTCTGTCTCTTACAGCAAAAGGGAATAGCATAAGTCTGTAGACCTCAGGATCAACCCCATTAGTCTTGACAGTGTCACAGATTTGCAAGAATTCAGCTAAGAACTGATGAGGATCTTCCAATGGAAGTCCATGGAACTTGCAATTCTGTTGCATTAGAGAAACTAATTGAGGCTTAAGCTCAAAGTTGTTTGCTCCAATGGCAGGGATAGAGATGCTTCTCCCATAGAAGTCGGGAGTAGGTGCAGTAAAGTCACCCAACACCTTCCTTGCATTGTTTGCATTGTTGTTGTTTTCGGCTGCCATGCCTTCTTCTTTGAAGTTTTCTGTTAGGTCCTCTACAGAGAGTTGTGCCTTAGCTTCTCTTAGCTTTCGCTTCAAGGTCCTTTCAGGTTCAGGGTCAGCTTCAACAAGAATGCTTTTGTCTTTGTTCCTGCTCATATAAAAAAGAAGAGAACAAGAAAATGTGGAATCCTCTATGTCACAGTATAGAGATTCCTTGAGGTGTCAGAGAAGAAGAAAATTAGAAGGAAGAGGTAGAAGAATTCGAACTTAATCAGATAGAGTTCAAATTGTGCATTGAGAAGGAGTGGTACTCCATAAATAGAAGGATGTGAGAAGAGAGGAAGAAATTTTCGAAAATTAAGTGAAAGATTTTGAAAACATTTTGAAAAACTTTAATTGATTTTCGAAACCCAGGAGTGGGAAAGAAATCAAGTAATTTTTGAAAGAGATTTTGAAATTAGAATTTAAAAAGATATGATTGAAAACTATTTTGAAAAAGATGTGATTAAAAAGATTTGATTGAAAAGTTATGGTTTTAAAAAAAAAAATATGATTGAAAAGATATGATTTGAAAACAATTTAAAAAGATTTGATTTTTAAAATTAATGACTTGGCTAACAAGAAAAGATATGATTCAAACATTAAACCTTTCTCAACAGAAAAGGCAACATACTTGAAATGTTGAATCAAATCATTAATTGTTAGCAAGTATCTTTGAAAAAGGAAAGAAATTGATTTTGTAAAAGATTTGATTGAAAAGATATGATTTGAAAAAGATTTGATTTTTGAAAATCTTTGAAAACTTGAAAAAAAAATTGATTTGAAAATAAAATCCTCCCTCTTGTGCCATCCTGGCGTTAAACGCCCAGAATGGTGCACATTCTGGCGTTTAACGCCCAATGCACTACCCTTTTGGGCGTTAAACGCCCAACCAAGCACCCTGGCTGGCGTTTAAATGCCAGTCTGTCCTTCTTTACTGGGCGTTTTGAATGCCCAGCTTTTTCTGTGTGATTCCTCTGCTGCATGTTCTGGATCTTCAGTTCCCTGTACTATTGACTTGAAAATAGAACCAAGATCAAATAAACAATGCATGAAAGACACCAAACATAAAATAAGACACTAGACTCAAACAAGAAACATAAAATATTTTTGGTTTTTATGATTTTGTAAATTTTTTTATGCTTTTTTCGAAAATTATATGGAAAAAGAAAATAAAGGTATCAGAATTCTTAATGAGAATTCCAGGAATCATGCAATGTTAGTCTAAAGCTTCAGTCTAAAGGAATTAGACATGGATAGCCAAGCTTCAGCAGGACATTGCATTCAAGAGCTAAATTGATGAGAATCAATCAGCTTTGGCGATGATAAGATCATCACCTTGAAACACTAGAATTCATTCTTAAGAACTCTGAAAAATACCTAATCTAAGCAACAAGATGAACCGTCAGTTGTCCATACAAGAAACAATCCCCAGCAACGGCGCCAAAAACTTGGTGCACGAAATTGTGATCATCAATGGTGCCATCAACATGGTACCCTCATTGCAATCTCAACTCTCTATCACAACTCCGCACAACTAACCAGCAAGTGCACTGGGTCGTCCAAGTAATAAACCTTACGCGAGTAAAGGTCGATCCCACGGAGATTGTTGGTATGAAGCAAGCTATGGTCACCTTGTAAATCTTAGTCAGGCAGACTCAAATGGGTATGGGTGATATATGAATAAAACATAAAGATAAAGATAGAGATACTTATGCAATTCATTGGTGAGAACTTCAGATAAGCGAATGGAGATGCTTGGTCCCTTTCGTCTCTCTGCTTTCCTACTGTCTTCATCCAATCCTTCTTACTCCTTTCCATGGCAAGCTTATACAAGGGTTTCACCGTTGTCAGTGGCTACCTCCCATCCTCTCAGTGGAAATGTTCAATGCACCCTGTCACGGCACGGCTATACATCTGTCGGTTCTCAATCAGGCCGGAACAGAATCCAGTGATTCTTTTGCGTCTGTCACTAACGCCCCGCCTTCAGAAGTTTGAAGCACATCACAGTCATTCAATCATTGAATCCTACTCAGAATACCACAGACAAGGTTAGACCTTCCGGATTCTCTTGAATGCCGCCATCAGTTCTAGCCTATACCACGAAGACTCTGATCTCACGGAATGGCTGGCTCGGTTGTCAGGCGAGCGCTCGGTTGTCAGGCGATCAACCATGCATCGTGTATCAGGAATCCAAGAGATATTCACCCAATCTAAGGTAGAACGGAGGTGGTTGTCAGTCACACGTTCATAGGTGAGAATGATGATGAGTGTCACGGATCATCACATTCATCAAGTTGAAGAACAAGTGATATCTTGGAACAAGAACAAGCGGAATTGAATAGAAGAACAATAGTAATTGCATTAATACTCGAGGTACAGCAGAGCTCCACACCTTAATCTATGGTGTGTAGAAACTCCACCATTGAAAATACATAAGAATAAGGTCTAGGCATGGCCATGAGGCCAGCCTCCCAAAGAGGGTTCAATCATCAAAACATGATCAAAAGATGTAAATACAATAGTAAAAGGTCCTATTTATAGGGAACTAGTAGCTTAAGAATTACAAAGATGAGTAAATGACATAAAAATCCACTTCCGGGCCCACTTGGTGTGTGCTTGGGCTGAGCATGAAGCATTTTCGTGTAGAGACTCTTCTTGGAGTTAAACGCCAGCTTTTGTGCCAGTTTGGGCGTTTAACTCCCACTTTGGTGCCAGTTCCGGCGTTTAACGCTGGGAAATCTGAAGGTGACTTTGAACGCCGGTTTGGGCCATCAAATCTTGGGCAAAGTATGGAATATCATATATTGCTGGAAAGCCCAGGATGTCTACTTTCCAACGCCGTTGAGAGCGCGCCTATTGGGCTTCTGTTGCTCCAGAAAATTCACTTCGAGTGCAGGGAGGTCAGAATCCAATAGCATCTGCAGTCCTTTTCAGTCTCTGAATAAGATTTTTGCTCAGGTCCCTCAATTTCAGCCAGAAAATACCTGAAATCACAGAAAAACACACAAACTCATAGTAAAGTCCAGAAAAGTGAATTTTAACTAAAAACTAATAAAAATATACTAAAAACTAACTAGATCATACAAAAAACATACTAAAAACAATGCCAAAAAGCGTACAAATTATCCGCTCATCACTTAGTAAGATCGGGGTTTACAGTTAAGTTCATTTATAATGTCCGTGGTCATAGAAGTATAAATAAATGTAGAGTAATATGTACATAACAGCAACATAAACTAACACATGAACAAGAGAGAAAATAGGAAGTAAATGCACATTCACACACTAATATGCAATCACACAGTTATGCTCAAACAAACAAGAAATAGAACAAGAACACAAGAAGATAATGAGCTCATTTGTCGGTTTCGACCCGCACCCGACGCAATCCGACCCTCCAAGTCAGATAAGGCCTTCCCAGAACTTAATCCCAGATTAAGTACCGCATACCCTCTACCAAGTGCTCTCGACTTGCAGGGCTGGTATTTGCTCAGGTCTCAATATACTGCAGGTATGCGAGTCAGGCCTCTACCAAGCATTCAGCTTGCACTACTCTACCGCAGCCTGTCTGGGAAGCAACATCATAATACGGGCGTCCCCGCACAACATTCACAAGCATTGCCCGAAGGCTCATAATTCACATATAACCATACTTTCCATCACTTAGCAATCATCATAAATCAAGCATTACAACATCACAGAAAGCTCATTTTACAATTCTCTGTTTACTCTGTAAGGTCAAGTACACAGCTATATCCCTTTTAACTCCTTTTCTTTTTAACATAAACACAGGTTTCAAAATCTTGTTTCTTTATCTCCTATACCTCTATATCTTCTCTTATACCTCTTCTTAGGTGTTTAGTAAAGGAAATTAGAGAATTCTGGACTCAAAACTGCCTTCCCGAGGCTTTTAGGAAAAACTGTCTTTTTATCAATATTTTATTATTATTAATAAAATAATATTATTATTAAAATAATAGTATTAATAATATATTAATATTTTATTATTAAAATAATAATATTTTATTTAGCTTTCAAAAATTGCATTTTGACCCCCGAGCTTCTTGGAAATTGCACTTTGACCCCTATAAGTTTTAATAATTGCACTTTAGCCCCTCAACTTTTGATTAATTAATTTTTAACCCCAAACTTTTTAATAATTGCATTTTGACCCCAAAACTCCATGAATACACGTTTTCATGTTCTTCCAAAAACCAAAAACATTTTTTCCAAAAGTTCATCAGATTTCTGCTTGATTTTCAGCTAGTTTTTCAATCTTTTCGAAAACTGATTTGAACCCGATTTTTATCAAACCAAAGAGAAACTTTTTAGCCATCAAATACACATCAAATAAGCATAAAAAATCATGATTTTCATGGCTGGAATGTCACGTTTTCCAGAAGCACCAACAACCACTTCAAAACTATCATAAACATGATTTTCAAGCATTAAACAACAAGATTTCATGATCAAACCATCACACAGACACCCAAAATCAAACCTCAAGTAACAAGATCTGATTTAACACTTCAAGAACACAGCCAATCATTGATTAATTTACCAAACCTTACCTCCTTTGCTGCTGTCCAAGATTGCACCAAAAACAAGCTTCCAAAAGCACTTTTACGCCTATTTAACATCAAAAACAACTTTAGAATCTTATGAACCATGAAGGCTAAAGCCTCATGATGATGAAAAGAAGGTTTTTCTCACCTTAAGGTAACTAGAAATCACGTTTTCTTGGAGCTTTTGGTGATTGAATAAGAGATCCTAAAAGAAAACATGAAGAAAACATCATTAGCTTAAGGAACCACCATGGCCGAATCTTCAAGGAGGAGGAGCAGCCTTCATACCTTGATTTACTCCATGAAAAGTGACATAGAAATGAAGATGAGGAAGAGGTGAACACTTTGGTAAGATTAGATTTTTGATAGGGGTTTCGGTTTGAGAAAGAGCAGAGAAAGAAGCTCAGGTGTTCATGGAAGCTTCATGGTTTTCTTTCATGGTGTTCTAAGCTTTTCCAAGAACAAAAATGATAGCCAAGCTGTCCAAGGGAGGCCGTGGCTTTTGGATGATGATTATCCAAAAGTTACTTGTCAAAATATCTCAGAAAAGGATAATTACTAAAGCTAGATGTATTAGAACTTAAGTAATTACACTGCTAATGGATAAACATTAAGTTACTTAGTGTAAATGACACTAGTAACTGGATAATCATAAGAATAAAAGATATATGATGAAGCATTAGCAGTGCTAAGTTCATCTAAGAATGCCGGTATTATCCGTTACCGGTAGATTTCTAGCTCAGTTATTATATTACTAAACATAGATCAACATTAATCACAGTAAAGAAGATAATAATATAATATTCTAAATAAAATAATAATATATGAATATTATATTAATATAATTTTTCTCTCAAAATTCGTGACCGGCTCGTCACATAGAGACTAACCACAGAAATCAGAATTTTGAATTTCGGGCCCGAAGTGGCTCAAAAACGCAACTCTTCGCGACGTGCCTACTTAGATTAGGAGAGGTGTCCTATGCAATCAAGCTGCTGACTCAGCAGCTTGATGACGCAGCACCTGTGCAGTGGAGGTGCTTATATGCATAGAAATTCCTAAAAATTCTGTAAAAATTCCGTTTGATCCCGAAAAAGCGCCGTTTCTTCGGGGCTAGGCCGTTACACCGCGCGCAGGGGTAATGTGCGCGGGCGTGTCCATGAGGATCATGGCTTAGCCGCTAAACGCACCGGCTTGTAGCTTGGCTCCTAGCTTTGGCTCTGGTGGCGCAAATCTGCGCGGACGCGCCATGTGCGCGCGCGCGTCGCTGCTGAAGTTTCCAAAGCTCAATTTTCCATGCTCCTTTCCTTTGCACATGCTCCCATTCTCTCCTCCAAATCATCCTTGCCCTATAAACTCTGAACACTTAACACACGGGTCATGGCATCGAATGGCACTAGAGGCAGATTAGAAATATATCTAATTTAGTGCAAAAGAAGCACGTTTTCATTCATGAGGCAAGGTTCAGGAAGGAACACAAAATCATGTATTTTCATATGAAAAGTGTGTAAGATCATTGATAAAACCCTCGGAATCAATACAAGATAAACCCTAAAAATGGGGTTTATTAGTGATCCAGCCTGAATGATTGTCTCATTTTCATCGACCTGAATACATGTCTTATTTCCCTTCTGCATCAATAAGAGAAGATGAGCAAAATAGAAAGTAAGTGTCCAATGTGGCAAGAATAAGAATAGAGTTCAGTGGTGAGCTCAATAATAAAAGCTGCAAGGTGGAATACATCTTTCAAGTATAGACTTAGTTGTTGTTGTAAAGCCTTCAATTAATAAGTATCCCTGGAAAAAGAAGAAGTCTAAAGAAAGAAAAGCCTCGAATTGGAAAGAAAAAAATTGAAAAGAAACAAATAACACGATTAGACACCAATAGCTTGAAACTTAGGACATATGCCTGTGGTGCTTTTTATACTAGGATCTGCTTGGACAATTAGGTTCTAAGGAGTATTTTAAAACTTGGTGACTTGGGTTGATTAATCCAAGATTATCAACCGAAAGTCCATTATCAAGAGCAACCTAGTTACAAGGCATTTAGTAACCCAAAGAGGTGCTGGGCATCAATGTTCCTAAGAAGAAGTGTGAGCCAAGTGTCTGAAGTGAAAAAGTGTTAAAAAAATTGAGCCAAAAGGCTGCTGCAACACTTAACACTGAGCTACCATTAAGAAATAAGTTTCTGAAGCAAAAGAAAGAAGGAAAAATCTAACATGGATCAACAAAAGAATAAGGCATTATAGTAGTAACTCTAGTTTATCCTCAAAGAGACATTTCACAATTGGAAGCTGATAATAATTGAGCTGCATTCCATCTGTATAAAACCCCATAAACCTGTTCCAATTACCTGCTAATAAGGACATACCTGCTTCTTTGTTTTCATTCATTTCTTCTCATGTTTTAGTGTTTGCGCGGGGACAAGCAAGGTTTAAGTTTGGTGTTGTGATGACAAGTCATCTTATGCTAGTTGCACAAGCATTTTTCATCTGTTTCATTAGGTTTTATGCACTTTCTTGCACAATAAGTAAGTGATTGGAGTGGAATTTCATGTTTATCTTGATTTAATCAAACATCATTACTTTATACAAAATCATGAGATTTATGCAAGAATTAAGCGATTATTATGAACGATGTAATTTCTTATGATTTTCATGAGACTTTGATTTCTTGTTTGATTGATTTTAGGTGACGAAATGGAGAGGAAGAGATGCATTCCAGGGCAACGCTACGTTCAATTGAGGAACGCTATGCTCAGTAGTGACGCGCACGCACACAGGGCGCCTACACGTCAGCAATGACTTTTGAAAATTCACACGCACGCATGCATGATGTGTACGCGTGGATGTGCTTGGCGCTCATTTACAAAGAGAGAGCTACGTTAACTCAGTGAATGTTTTCGGGTATTTTGAGTTTGGGATTGGAATTTTTGCACCCAACGCACATGCACGCATGGCGCGCATGCATCGATGGAGCACCGAGATGAAGCACGCACAGGCGCAAAGGACGCACACGCGTGGGAGCGTTCATGGTGTGAACGTAGCGCTCATTTAACAAACGCTATCAAGGACGCGCGAGTGCACAGGACGCAGACGCGTCAATATGCAAAGATGACAGGGGACGCGCAAGCGCACAGGACGCGTACACGTGAGTAAGTGAACGTTGCACTCAATTTGCAAACGCTACGTTCTTCTGAAAGCAGTAACCCAGCACCATCTCTGACCCACTCCATCAGAAGGCCAAAAAGCCCATTCCAAGTACTGGAAGACTAGATTAGAAAGTGTATAAAAAGGAGAAGATTTGATTTCATTGGGGGTTTGGCATTTTAGACTTTCTTTTCATTTTTTTAGTCTCTCTTTAGAATTTTTAGATCTAAGTTCGGTTTTATTTTGTTCTTCATCCTCTGCATAATTTTCTTTTCTGTTTTGGTCTTACTGGAGCTATGATGAACTAAACCCCAAATTCATTAGGGGGAGGAGCTCTACTGTAATTCCAATGAATCAATGAAATTCTTCTTCTTCTAAATTCGTTTCTGCAGCAATTGGATATCTTCTTCTTTGTGTGTGAATTATTCACTCCGTAAGTGGATTTAATTCAGTGAATGTGGGTGTGAGCCTCGGAAGGGGAATCATCCTCATTTGAACTGAAGCTCTGCTCTGTCCAACACAATTCTCCTTATCAACACTATTTGGGAGGAATTGAGGTTCTGAGAATTTGTGTAGCTTATGGATAAGAGAATGTGCTTTAACTCTTCGCATGACAATTAGATCAATGAATTGGCAAGATTGATTGTGATTAGAGAGATTGGGTTGCCAAGAAATTGGGATCCAATCAATTTCAATCCGCCATATAATTAAATGATTGAGAAAGGAGTTGAGACTAATTGATTCAGGCAGGATTACAGTACCTTCAATCCCTGATGAACCACTTCCTTTGAATTTCCTTCACTTTGATTCCTCTGCACTTGCTACAACTTACATTTATTAGTTCTGTTTGATTCCCAATACCCAAGTCCCTTTATTATTCATGCAATTTGAGTTTCCTTGCCATTTCGTATTCCTGCACTTTTAATTCCTACATTTTAAGATTTAGCTCTTTACTTTTCTTGCATTTTAAGATTCAGCACTTTTAATTTATTGCACCTTATGTTTCTATCAAATTTAGTTTTATGCCATTTACTTCCTGCCAATTTACTTTCAGCAATTCAAATTCCTTATCATTTACTTTTTGTTAAATCAATTCTACTCAATTCATCAATATTCGCTTAACTAAATTCATAACCTAACTAAAGTTGCTTAATCCTTCAATCCCTGTGGAATCGGCCCCACTCATGTGATTATTATTACTTGATACGACCCGGTACACTTGCCGGTTAGATTGTGTGGAAATCCAATTTTCCCCCATCAGACACTTATAACTTTCCGAATGAGCTCTCCACCGTGGATATACACATGTGTATGTTATATGATTATGAATGAATATGATTTGAGATTTGGGGATACACGACAGAGAGACAGTCCAATGGTTAGCTACCAAGACTTCTCGGATTGGCTATGTGTAACACCCTACCACACAGAGCCTTATGCTTAAGTCACAAGACAGAGGTGGTTAGGTATTACGACCTCTAAAAGTAAAACGAAGCGATAAAGTAAACGAAGCAAGATAGAGCAAGCAAAATAAGATTATATCTTAAGAGTTCCAAAATACAGATAACAAAATTCAGGACTCGACTTGCGAAGATAAACCGGCCAGAGAACATAAGTATATCTATATATATACATATATAGGAAACCCAAAAGAACCCAAAATACAAAGTTATAGAGCATGTTTCTCCAAAATAACCTCTAAGAGGAAGCTAATACATCATACATAAGCAGTGGAGATATTAAGTATCTAAATAAAAACACACATAACTAAAAAGAGCCCCAAAAGATATGGATCTTAACTAATTAGAAGCTTCCAGCATGCCTCAGCAAGGTGCCGCTTGACTTGCATCTGAAAACCACAAAATCCGCATAGGTGAGAATCGGAGGTTCTCAGCATGGTAACAGTGCCCACATATCTAACATATAATCTCCTGAGAAAGCCGAAGGCAATCCTAGAACTTTCGACAATAGATTTAAATTTAAAGCCAACATTTATGATCATAAAATAAGGCAAGGTATCTAAAGAGTTCTAACTTATCTCAATTCTAACTTAACCCTTAAAGTTAAAATCATCACCTTTCCTCCAATCCTCCGAAACTCCGATAGAATCTCATAGACAAACAAAACAGACAAAGCAAGAGCAAGTAGAAGGCAGGTACAACAAGAAGATCATATAGCAAGTAAGTATAGTAATTTCATAAAGGCAATCCCAAATAATGCAAACTCAAACAAGACAAATAGATGTGTATGATGCATGTCTTTCCTACTGGCCGTGAGCTCATGTGTTGGTTACTTTGCCAGAACCCGACACACTCGGTAGCTAACCCGGATATCATCTCTCTCTATGCCTCCACACTCTAGGGATATAGTGCCCGTCACACTCTCGGGATATAGTGTCCGTCACACTCATGGGATATAGTGCCCGTCGCATTTCCTGGGACAAAGTGCTCCCACACTCTTGGGATATAGCACCCGCCATACCACGCTCTTGGGTTATAGTGTCCATCATACTCATGGGATATAGTGTCCGACACACTTCCCAAGGTAAGGTGCTCCTACTCTCTTGGGATATAGCGCCCGACATGCAACGCTCTTGGGATATAGTGCCCATCACACTCATGGGATACAGTGCCCGACACACCTTACAGTAGAGAGAAACTTACACATTCTAATATACATCATTATCACTTACCAATCTCATATACAAGATTAAACTTCACAATCATTACGCCACCAATCACCACCTCAAAATTACTAACCGTTATACATATCAACCAATCTCGATTATTAACAACATTAATAATTCAATCTTATCCTACCGCTAACTAACCTAAGTTTTCACGACACGTTATATTTTAGTTACAAAAAACCAAAACTATACCTTGGCCGATTCTGGTAAAGGCTCGGAACACCACAATTAGCACCATTCTGTGCAAACCCAAAGCCCCTAAAACCTCTCTGAGCTGAATTCCAGGCACCAAGGTCCAACATCATCAATGTGCTCCAAATCAACAATATTCAATCTAATTCCAAAATATATCCCTATAATCAACATTCAAGCTTGCTAATCCACAAATCAACAATTGGCTTGGGGTCCTTACCTTACTCATTGATAAACCCATATTTCATGGTTTATCTTGTGCTCAATTGAGTGGTTTTTATCTACTCTTTACCCACTTATTCATACTATTTGCATGTTTTACATTTTCCCTCCTAATTATGTGCTTTGATTGAAAACATGCTTCTTTGATCTTAATTTTATTAATATTAATTCTCCTTTTATACCATTAGATGCCTTGATATGTGTGTTAAGTGTTTTCAGAGATTACAAGGCAGGAATGGCTCAGAGGATGGAAAGGAAGCATGCAAAAGTGGAAGGAATACAAGAAGTTGGAGAAACTGCTAAGCTGTCCAGCCTGACCTCTTCGCACTCAAACAGCGATAACTTTAGCTACAGAGATCCAAACGATGCGGTTCCAGTTGCGTTGGAAAGCTAACGTTCGGGGCTTCGATTTGATATATAATTTGTCATAGCTGCCCCGACGCCAGGCAACGCGAATGCGTGGGTCACGCGGACGCGTGACCTGGCAGGAGCGCAACCCGCGCGGCCGCGTGGACGACGCGACCGCGTCACTTTTCCGCAACCTGTACGGACCAGAAAGCGCTGGAAGTGACTTCTGGGCTGTTTCTGACCCAGTTTTCGGCCCAGAGAACACAGATTAGAGGCTATAAAGTGGGAGAATGCATCCATTCATAATCATTCACTTATAATTCACTTTTTACAGTTTTAGATGTAGTTTTTTTAGTGAGAGAGGTTCTCTCCTCTCTCTTAAGATTAGGATTTAGGACTTCTCTTAGTTTTAGGAGTGATTCTCAATCCCAGGTTCTTTATTTTTAATTATTTTCCTAATTTAATTTATGAACTCTTTCATGTTATGATTTTCTTTGAATTAATATTATTTGAGGTATTTCAGTTATTATTGCTTTCTTTTAATTACATGATTATTGCTTCCCATCTGAAGGCATTTTTATTCCAGCAGTTTCAATTTTCTTTCCTTTTGGCTTTGGTTAAATAATTGGTAACTCTAGAGTTATCAAACTCATTGTTGATTGAAAATTGGAATTCATCCACTTAACTTACCTTCATAGTTAGAGGTTAACAAAGTGGGAGAAAAATCCAATTCTCATCACAATTGATAAGGATAACTAGGAAACGACCTCCAGTTCTTATACCTTGCCAAAGGTTTATTTTACAGCTATTATTATTTTATTTTACTTGTCATATAATATATTCCCACCTTACTTCCAAAATTCCAATTTACAAATCCATAACCAATAATAAGAACATACCTCCCTGCAATTCCTTGACAAGACGACCCGAGGTTTAATACTCGGTTATCAATTTTAAAGGGGTTTGTTACTTGTGACAACCAAAACGTTTGCACGAAGGGATTTCTGTCAGTTTAGAGACTATATCTACAACGCGACTGTTTTTATGAAATTCTTTACTGGCAAAAATCCCAACGTCAAAATGGCGCCGTTGCCGGGGAATTGCAAACGTGTGCCTTATTATTGGTTATTGTAAATATTTTTCAAAAAAAAAATTTTCATATTTTTATTTTAAAATTTTTTTTTATCTTATCTTATCTTTTTCAAAAATCATATCTTTTTCAAAAATATTTTCATATCTTTTTCAAAAACTATATTTTTTTCAAAATATTTTCTTTTTATTAATTTTTGTTTTTATTTTCTCTTACTACCATGAACTCTCACCCCTTTGGCTATGAGTCTAGTTACAATTATTTTGCAGGAAGAGGAGATTATAATGACAACATGCACCATGGTTGGAACAATCAAAGATGGGAGGAGCCACAAGGATTTGATCAACCCTCATGGCAACAACCACCTCCAATGGACTATCAACAACCATTATGTGATGCATATCAAGATGATGGCTATGGTGAGCACTCTTTTGATTATCAACAACCACCACCATGTGCCTATGAATCCCCTCCTCAACATGACTTTAGACCACCATACTCACAAGTCCCTTTCCGCCATTCACCTCCATATGACCCTAACCCTCAACCACCATACCAACCACCTTATGAGCCATATGAACCATATATAGAACCACCCCAATTCCAACCCAATTACTCACAAGAACCACCACTTCAATATTCACCATCTCCATATCCATCAATCCAAGAGCATTATGATCCTACTTATGAAAACCGAGTGCATCAAGAGGCAAAGGATCGTCTCAAGGAAACAATGGATCGATTTCAGGCAACCACTCAACAACTGGGGCAAGTATTAATTCAATGGACTTCTAGACGCTTAAATACACAAGGATCAGCCACAGCCCCATGTGGACAGTCTAGTGAAGAGCATAGCATAAAGGAGATACCAGAAACTCCAGTGGACAAGACAGAGCATGAATTCATACTAGAACAAGTAGAAGAAGCTATCATTGTTCAAGAAGAAGAGTTGATTGAAGACTTAGGAGACGCAGAACCTCCATGGGAAAGACAAGACATAGAGCCTCTTTCCAAGACGGTTGAAATTGATGCTGAAGAGGGTGTACAACCTCCAAAGCATATCATAGTTGAAGACTTGGAAGAGGTTGATCAAGAGATGGAGATTCAAGAAGAAGAAGCACAACCTCCCATGCCCTTGGAAAGCAATGAAAAGGAGATTGAATTGAAAGAGAGCTACCAAGAGGAAGAGGTTGAAATTGAAGAAGTTTGCAAAGAGGTGGTAATTATCAGAGAAGAGCACAAGGGAGTGGAGCTTGCAATTTCATTAAAGATACCTCCCCCTAAGTCGCCATCATCCTTCACAACATTCAAGTGGGTAAAATTCATATCCCATAGCTTTCTAATCCCACTTGAATATGGGCTACTGGAGACGGATGGTCAACTTAGAGCTCTTTGTGACATTAAGAGTAAGCGGAAGATGGCCAGTGGTAAGAATTGTCCTGCAAGGTTCATTATGGTTGGAAGCTTTAAGTTTAAACGCAAAGGTTGTATAGAGCTCAACTGAATGGGTCTAGGAAGCTGTTTGGTCGCCGCAGTGAGAATTCAGATCACCTTTCACCCGGCTGGAAAAATGCAGATCAAGACAAAAACGGGTGTAAAGGTAAAGTTTGGGATCCTGGAATCTGTTCTTACATTTGTCACCCCGGGAGCCTAAGAATCTATTTGAAGCTTCGTAAGGGCTTTACGTGCTTAGTCTGGGACCCTAGAGGTTACTGGAGATACAAACATTGGTGGGGATTCCTGGATCAGTACAAGCATAAGCCACCATGATAGGAAGCTCATCAAATGTCCAACTTAAGGACTTTAACTAAAAGTGCTAGGTGGGAGACAACCCACCATGGTATGATCGTTCATTTTTCATTTTTATTTAGTTTTATTTGCTTTTGAGTTTTATTTTATTTTATTATATTGAACCTGGAGTTTTGCATCACATTCATATCAACACTGCATTCTGCATTTTATTTCAAAAAAAAAAGCGAGCACGCGACGCGACCGCATCTGCGACGCGTCCGCGTCGCAAGGAGATGAGAGAATAATAAATTGAACAGAGAGTTACGCAGGAGCAGGGCTGGAGGCGCGCTATTAGCACAAATTGACTCCACGCGAACGCGTCGATGACGCGTCCACATCATTTGGAAAAATAGCCTCCCACGTGACCGCGTCACCCACGCGACCGCGTGACCTGAAATCGGCGTAAAAAGGGTGTATGGCCGAAAGTTGAGCTGGAATTGGGCTGGACCCATGCTAGTAGCACAAGCCCTGCCACGCGAACGCGTCACCCACGCGTCCGCGTCATTTTGGAAATAAGGCCATCCGCGCGATCGCGTCGACCACGCAACCGCGTCACCGTGGATTTTGGCAATACTGACGTTTTGAACAGAGAGTTATGCGGCCGCGAGGCTGCACTCGCGCCACTAGCACAAATCGAGTCACGCGATCGCGTGCCCCACGCGTCCGCGTCGCCCAACCTTATCGCGCACCACGCGACCGCGTCACCCACGCAACCGCGTCGCCAGCGTCGCACAACCTATCCAGATTAGTGCCAATTTTCTTATCTTTTCTCTTCTAATCCTAATTTCTTCCATCTCTCTCCTTTCTCACTTTCTTTTTCTTCTTCTCATTCTTTTTCACTTTCATTTTATTTTATTTAATTTATTTGCATACTTTCATTCATTGCATATTTTATTTTTCTAAAAGTTATTATTGGTGTTCAAATATTCTTATTCAACTGTTACATCTTTTCTGGTATTTTCTTGGTGCTTGATGACTTGTTTAATTCTGATTGAGTAATATTATTTAAATTAATGCCAATCTTTTATACCTATACTAATTTTGCATTGACATGAATTTATATTATCTCTCCTTACCCACACTCTCTTCCCTAGTGTTGCAACTTTTTGCACTCTTGATTTGTCATGTCCTTCTATTATTTTCTCACTTGCATGTTGTAGCTACCATGTAATTGAGACCCTTATTTTTGGCATTAACCAACCCATACTTTATTTAATTTCTTATCTTTATTTCTGGGTTACTCTTCTTCCCTTTTTCTTTCAGGATGGCCACCCAGAAGAGAACCGGAAGACGTTTACATGGGAAGACAGGCAGGTCAACCTGCACAATCTATAGAGAAAAGCATCAGTTGAAGCCACCCGTCCACTTGCACATCCTAGCATGCACTGAGGACGGTGCAATCTTTAAGTGTGGGGAGGTCGATACCGATCTCCATGGGTTAGTACTTTCTTTTCAACACCAATAATCTTATTTTCTTTGTTAATTCATTATTGCATTTAGATATTTGATTGCATGTCTATTTGATTTTGTGCATTTAGTTACTACTTGGTTGAAGTAATATTTTCTTTTTCAAGAAATTTTTATAGTATTTCACTAATTTAAATTGAAAAATTTTTTCTGTTAAAACTTGTTTGAAGTTGTATTTGGAACATGGTTTTTGAGCTAAAGAACACACAACCTGTGAGACTTTGAGCTTATTTACATGGTTATATTATTTAACCATAAATATTTTATTCCTGTGTGTTTCCTTCTCCATGATTGTAATCTGTATTTTGTTCCAGTCTATATGTCCTTTGTTTAGTATATTTACATGCTTGCGTATGATTGAGGCCATATTTGCTAATCAACTCACTTACCCCAAATAAGCCTACCTTTTACATTACCTTTGTTAGCACCTTGAGCTTTTAATCCCCTTCTGTTCTATAACCACATCATTAGCCTTAAGCAAAAAACAAATTAATTATCCCAATTGAATCTTTGGTTAGCTTAAGATAGAGATTGTGTAGCAAATAAGTGTGGGGAAATTTTGGGAACATGGGTTGATAAGGGAATGTAACATGTTTCTAATTTATTTGAATATTAGGAATTTGGGAACCTACTCATGAAAAACCAAAATAGAAAAATAATAGAAAATCCATGTGCATTGATAATTTATGTTTATTTCTCTACAAAAAAAAAGAGAGAAAAAGAAAAAAAATAAAAAAATAAAAAAATAAAATATATATATATATATAATATAAATAAATAAATAAAGGGGACAAAATTACCCCAATGTTAAGTTAATAAAAAAATCAATACACATGTAATAAATTAAAAAGAAAAAGTTGATACATGAGTATGGGAATTATACAAAAGTGGGAATTATGGGTAGCTAGGCATGAATTTAAAAGTATATAGAGTATATGTATATTAGGTGAGAGTTTAGGTTAATTAAAGATTCAATTTATAAAGCTCACTTAGCCATATATATACCTTTACCCTTACCTTAGCCCTATTACAACCTTGAAAAAGACCTCATGACGTTTGCATTGGTATATTAAATATTGTTGATTGGTTAGATGAAGAACAAGGTTTATAAAGCATGACTAGAGAAGAGTAGAGTGAATAACCCTATACACTTGAGAGTTAGAGTGATATACACTACCAGTAAGGGTTCAATGCTTGATTTTATGTTCCCTGCTTTCATTAGCTATCTTCTTACAAGTTTACTTGTTTTTATTGTATGATTTGAATTAGTGAAATCTGAATTATTTTTGTCTTGGAGAACTTATTTATTTTTAACCAAGTAGGTAGAAACATTTTTGCATGTAGTTGCATTCATAGGTTGCATCTTATACATTCTATCATTCCTCTTCATCTTTATAGTCTCTCTTGAGCTTAGCATGAGGACATGCTAATGTTTAAGTGTGGGGAGGTTGATAAACCCATATTTCATGGTTTATCTTGTGCTCAATTGAGTGGTTTTTATCTACTCTTTACCCACTTATTCATACTATTTGCATGTTTTATATTTTCCCTCCTAATTATGTGTTTTGATTGAAAATATGCTTCTTTGACCTTAATTTTATTAATATTAATTCTCCTTTTATACCATTAGATGCCTTGATATGTGTGTTAAGTGTTTTCAGAGATTACAAGGCAGGAATGGCTCAGAGTATGGAAAGGAAGCATGCAAAAGTGGAAGGAATACAAGAAGTTAGAGAAACTGCTAAGCTGTCCAGCCTGACCTCTTTGCACTCAAACAGCGATAACTTTAGCTATAAAGGTCCAAACGACGCGGTTCCAGTTGCGTTGGAAAGATAACGTCCGGGGCTTCGATTTGATATATAATTTGCCATAGCTGCCCCGATGCCAGACGACGCGAACGCGTGGGTCACGCGGACGCGTGACCTGGCAGAAGCGCAACCCGCGCGGCCGCGTGGACGACGCGACCGCGTCACTTTTCCGCAACCTGTACGGACCAGAAAGCGCTGGAAGTGACTTTTGGGCTGTTTCTGACCCAGTTTTTGGCTCAAAGAACACAGATTAGAGGCTATAAAGTGGGAGAATGCATCCATTCATAATCATTCACTCATAATTCACTTTTTACAGTTTTAGATGTAGTTTTTTTAGTGAGAGAGATTCTCTCCTCTCTCTTAGGATTAGGATTTAGGACTTCTCTTAGTTTTAGGGGTGATTCTCAATCCCAGGTTCTTTATTTTTAATTATTTTCCCAATTTAATTTATGAACTCTTTCATGTTATGATTTTCTTTGAATTAATATTATTTGAGGTATTTCAGTTATTATTGCTTTCTTTTAATTACATGATTATTGCTTTCCTTCTGAAGGCATTTTTATTCCAGCAGTTTCAATTTTCTTTCTTTTTGGCTTTGGTTAAATAATTGGTAACTCTAGAGTTATCAAACTCATTGTTGATTGAAAATTGGAATTCATCCACTTAACTTACCTTTATAGTTAGAGGTTAACAAAGTGGGAGAAAAATCCAATTCTCATCACAATTGATAAGGATAACTAGGAAAGGACCTCCAATTCTTATACCTTGCCAAAGGTTTATTTTACACCTATTTTTATTTTATTTTACTTGTCATATAATATATTTCCACCTTACTTCCCAAACCCCAATTTACAAATCCACAACCAATAATAAGAACATACCTCCCTGCAATTCCTTGAGAAGACGACCCGAGGTTTAATACTCGGTTATCAATTTTAAAGGGGTTTATTACTTGTGACAACCAAAACGTTTGCACGAAGGGATTTCTGTCAGTTTAGAGACTATATCTACAACGCGACTGTTTTTATGAAATTCTTTACTGGCAAAAATCCCAACGTCACTCATGCCTCAACTAAACAAAACTCACTAATTTTAGTGAGCTAATTCGAACCTAAAACACTAAATTTGAAATTGAGAAGAGAATATTTCGGTAAGAAAACATGAATTTATTACCAAATTATTGGGTGGATTTTTGTAGAAGATTTCAAGATGAACACATGGCCGCTGACGGTTCGTCAATAGGAGGTCTGAATCAAAAGTTATGACAAATTGAAATCAAGATAAACGTGAATTTGCATTTGAGGGAGAGAGAAGATGGCTGAAGCCATCTTTTTTTGGTGGTAAAGTTGGGCCCGGTTTGTTTGGTTCGGGCCATTTGGTCTAATTTTGGGTCAAATTCTTTAAAATTAGTGCTAAAATTTATGTTTTAATTAAATCTATCCCATTAGGCTATAAATTTCATATTTTTAATTTCTTTAAAGAATAATTAATTTATTTGCTAATTATTTACTAATTTCTTGAGTTTTATATTCTACCCCCTAACAGAAATTTTCGTCCTCGAAAATTTGCTCCCAAATCTTCAAATACGCTCTCTCATATTCAACCGACCTCTTACTATTCAGTTTGCCATTCTCCAACATCAATTCTTAACACCATATTCCCAATTCCAGCTTAAGCTATATTTATCTGTTCCATTCATAGCATCTTCTATGTTTGAAAGAGCGTTACCGTCAGCTTAGAATTTCTTGTCGGTAAAAGAGAAATAACCTCGTTGCAAGCATAGTTCCAAACCGACAAATAACACTCAATCAAAGTTTAATTTTTGGTTGTCACAAGTCTAACCCAATAAAATTAACCGAGAGTATTAGTCTCGTGTCGTTCTCCCTAAGAATCACAATCGAGTGCTCAATTATTAGTTATGAGTATTTTGGGGGGTTGGTTGATAAAAGGGCAAGAAAATAAATGACAAGAAAATAAATCAAACAACTAAAGAAAGCAAGTAATAAAAAGAGGCATTCATGGCAAGGATTGAGGATATAGGCTTTCTATCCTAGTTATTAATTATCAAACAATGATTAACGAGAGCTAATCCTATTTAGTCATCTCCAACATAGGAAGAAGGTATAATGTTATCTTTACTTGAGAAAGAGTCAAATAAGACTAGTTAATCTCAATCCAAAAGTCCTAATCAACTCACTAATTGAATTAGCAAGGGATTAGAGTCAATGGAAATAATATTAAATAACAACTCACTAAATGTTCAAACATTTGGAAGGCATAAAAGGAAAGCATCATAAATTGCAAGAAATAATAAAATCTACCACTACCCAAAGCAAGAAATTAACAATAACAACAAAGGAAAGCACATTAAACATGAAATACCTCAAAATTATATTAAAGAGAATGAAAATTAACAAGAGTGTATGAACATAAAAGTAACCAAAATGAGAAATTAACAAGAAGAAATAGGGAAGTCAAGACAATAGAACAAGAAATCGTAAAGAAAACAAGATGAAAGCAAGAATTAAATCCTAAATCTAAGAGAAATTACCCTAATTCTAACCTAATTTTAGAGAGAAAAAGAAGGTTCTCTCTCTAGAAAATACCTACAACATGATGCTAAGCTAATCTAATTGCTCCCCCTTTGTTCAATCTTGAATTCTGCATCAAATAGCCTCAGAAATGATTTGGATTTGGGCCTAGAAAGCTCAGAAATTGCCCCCAGCGTATTCACTTTAATGAGGACACGTGACAAACATTACGCGTGCGCGTGGT
Organism: Arachis stenosperma; assembly: GCF_014773155.1. Lineage (NCBI taxonomy): Eukaryota > Viridiplantae > Streptophyta > Magnoliopsida > Fabales > Fabaceae > Arachis > Arachis stenosperma. The sequence goes on along the minus strand of NC_080385.1, from coordinate 81,874,692 downwards.
CGACGCGTGCGCGTCGCTAGCGAATTCCCTCCTCACGCGTACGCATGGGTGACGCGTGCCCATGGCCATGAATTTTCCAAATGCTCATTTCTTCATGAATTCTCCACTTTGCTTGCTTTTATCTTCACTTCTTCCATCCAATACTTGCCTTATGAATCTGAAATCACTCAACAAACATTTCAAGGTATTGAATGGAATCAAAGTGAATTAAATTTAACTAATCAAAGGCCCAAAAAGCATGTTTATAACTCTTAAGCACAAATTAGGGAGAATTAGAAAAGCATGCTATTTCATTGAATAAATGTGAGATAAGTTGATAAAATCCCCTAAATTAAGCACAACATAAATCACAAAATTGGGGTTTATCAAGCCTCCCCACTCTTAAACTAAGCATGTCCTCATGCTAAACTAAGAAAGAGACAAAAGGTATCAACATTTATTCAATGCAAATAAACTATCTAAATGCATGCAAATATCTAATCCAATATGTAACGACCCAACTTTCGGTACGTCATGATCGTACCAGAAGTAAGGCGTTACTAACCTATTTTTTTTATTAACTATTTAATATTGAGCCTTTAGTTCGATATCGCATTTTAGTTTTAAATAAAAAGCCAGAAAATGTTGTTTTTGCTTATTAAAATCATATATCAAAGATCACCAGATAATAATAGTCACATAATTATTAATAATAATAAAAGCTATACAAGTAAATTCAATATGAAAATCGAATACAATTCCTATCCCTCTGTATAAAATAACATTCTTAAGAAACAAGAGCGAGGAAACTCTATGAAAGAAACTAAACTCATAAGTAAATTCTATAATCGCCAGCAGCTTCAAACTGAGTCTTCAAACCTGTGTCACTGAAAAGGTGGAAGATTTTGGGGGTGAGAACAAACCACACGTTCTCAGTAGGGAATGGGAATGCCGTAAAAGTAATGAAATAAAATGAAAATAATTAACATACTCAGTAAAACTATATTTTTTATCAAACCTTTTGATAATATTCTTAGTTTTACTTTAACTAATTAATTACGTCTTTCAGAATTTCTAACTCAGAACAAATCTTAGTTATAAAACTAGTCATGTAAACCATCTCTCAGTCACATAATTAATTTTCAATCACAACATCAATTCTTAATCACCTTCATACATTCACAAACTAATAGCGCCAACAAGAGATTCAATTCAACATACAAACAAGTCACAGCAAGACAAACAGCACAATCACAGGGAAGTACAACGAGCAAACACAATCAAATGCAAATGCGCAAACAAAGATTATGCATGTCTAGCCCTAGTACAGGTAATAAGCTCATTTGTCGGTTACTAACCCGCTCCCTACGTTACCCAGCAACCTCTGTCTGGATAAGGCTTTCCTGTTGGCAATACTCACTGCAAGCAACCTTTGTCTTACAGGGCGGTACTTATTAGCCGATATACGCCCAACACACTCACTGTAAGTAACCTTTGTCTTACAGGAGTTCCACACACACACACTGTCAGCAACCTTTGTCTTACAGGAGTATACTTTAGCTGCGTATATCTCGATACCTTTGTAAGCAACCTCTGTCTTACAGTAAAGCATTATAGCAAGGTATCCCATGAAAGCGTTCTCAGTAGTCGTACCACCATCTATCTGGCTGCCTTCTCGCAGCAGATGAGCATATAATAATGCTTTACTCTTTATTCTCTTTCTCATTTAGAGTCTCTTTTATAATTGTGGATATGCAAGCAGGACAAAGCCCACGTCCTTGCCAACAACTTTATAAACCGAATACCTTTCCTCAAAAGAATCAGTGTAATTATCATCATAAGTTATCATTCTCGTTATTCATCTACCATTTTATATTCTTATACAATATCGCTCTCTTTCTCTATTCAATCATGTTGTACAAACTTTACGTCTTTCACTTTTGCAACATCTTAACTGGAACCAATTTTAAAACTAATTTCCAGTTTAATTCTCTTTCAAATGACTCAAGAAAATCATTTGTTTTAAATTATCTAAATACTTTTCAAAACATAATTCTCTCATCAAACGTAATCAAGTAACACTCTTTCTCAATATTTACCAACTTTCTAAAGACTCAAAATTACCTCTCTTTATCAATCAAATTCAAATAGTATAAATTATAAATTCAGCAAACTTCTCAAAAGATAATCCTTTATTTAAAGCCCAAAACATAACTATTTCCATATGAATAGGAATTAAAACATAATTCCTTTCTTAGTAATTCAAAGTCGAAACGTAAACCTTTCCTTGGTAAATCGAATTCAAAATATTATATTTCTTTTCTTAACTAAATAAAACTCAAATAATATAATTTTTCAAATCCAAATCTTCTAAAATAACCTTTTAAATAAAATCTCAGATTTTATAAAATTTCAGTAGCACCTCCCTTAAAACTCAGATTTAGCAACTCTTACGGGTTCCCTCTTTCTCAACAAACCACCAGCCCTTTTATCACAACAACAGAATCTCAATAATCATTTCATCATAATTCATTTTAACGATCGACATCCTAACATCAATTAAAATCAAAGTTTTCATAAACCATTCTTTAAAAGTAAACCAGTCCAGCTTCAAGAATTCATAACTAATATTCCAAACACCATCCTTTCATATTTCTAGTTATTTCTAAAGTTATTTAGTTATTAGCAAAGTTACCATTTTATTCTAGAGATCATACTTCAAGAAAATAGTTCAGTAGTCAACCTTCAATCCTTTAACCGTCCTCAAAATAAACTCTAATTAAACTTAAATCAACAATAATAACCAACTTGACATAATCAAGTAAAATCTGAATTTCCACCAGCTCTAAAATAATCAGAAAGTAGTCACAATTAAACCATTATCACAATAATTCCATACCGAGCACAAGCTTATACTACAAAAAAAAAGGTTTAAAATGGCATTGATATTACGGCGGTTTTAAAGAACCGCCATAATGTCCGGATATTATGGCATTTTTTGTTGTTGCCATAATTGACTTTGTATTTGGTGGCGGTTCTGGTGATTAGGGCGGTTTTAAACCGCCGGTATCACACCTATATAAAAGGAAAAATTACAATAACCCTGGCTTATTGAAAGAGACGGCTTGCTCTCATTCCATAGTCTTCTTCTCAGATCTCAAATCTTCTTTCGCATCTCAGATCTCTGAACGCCACAGCCTCGTTGTCGCCAACTAGTCTCAAATCTTCTTAGATCTCAGATATTCTTTCGCATCTCAGATCTCAGAATGCCACAGCCTCGTTGTCGCCAACTGGTCTCAGATCTTGTTCTCAGATCTCAGATCTCAAATCTCACTGGTCTGCTACACTGCTTTGCCAACTGCTCCTTCACGCCGCCGAGCTCGTTGTCGCCGCCGACGGCTCCTTCTCACCGTTGCTGTAAGAATAAGTTACTTGATTTTCTATATAGTTGCTCGATTTTCTATATTATGTGAAGTTTCTAATGTTTTATTATTATTGTTTTATGCTGCATGTTCACGAATCTTCACAGCATAGGTTAGCATAACATCTCTTCTTCCTTTTGATTTTCCTTTTCTGCACTTATATTTGATTTAGTGATGTCATAGAGGATAATCTGGGAAGAAGAATGCTATAAGAATAAGCAAAAACATTTAGATTTACTGATGTCATATATATAGTTGGTTGTCATTAATTAAGGTTTATAATTGATTTCTTAGGTTAACAATATATTCTAATCCAAAATCAACAAGCTGTGATTAATTTAGCTTATCTGATTAATTTTTTTCACATGATTCCTTCCCATCTACATGCATCACTCTTCCTAATTTTTATATTTTTTAACTAAAAAATATGGAGCTATGACCTGTTACTTTCCTAAGAACTACAATCCCTCTTCCTAATCTTTTTGTGTCTTAGAGTTTCTGTTCTGTGTAGCTGATAATGAACCTCATTTTATGATCTCCTTTCCGATTGATCAATCCTGTAGTTGTATCCCCCACTATTGCTGCTGTTGGACTTTCATTTTTCAGTTATGGTTTACCAATAGTTGGTACATGTCTTGAGATTAGTGCAGTACAGATATTGGTAGTGGTTGTTTTTCCTCTTATAAGTTGTTGAGTTCATCTTGAATTTTTATATCATTATTTTATTATTGGTTCAGAATTCCTGTGTGTATGTTCATTGTATTGTTTGTGCATTTTGCTAACACATGATGCATGTTTGCTATTCTAAACATGATGCATGTTTGCTATTTCTGCTGCTGTTCTCATTCACTTAGAGAGGAAGAGGGTTTAGGACTGTGGAGTGTGTCACTGCTCATTCTGGCTCTCCTGAACGATGCAATACCTCCAAAATGCAGCACAATTTGAAGTCAATTTCAATTTAATAGAGTCACCTTAAGTTGAGGAACTTGAGGTTAGTAGGCATTCACTTCACTAGTTATCTACAAAAATAATGAGAAGATTAACTAGCAGTCTTAGTAAGGATATTATTTCTAAGATTATTTGTTATCTGCCTCTCTCTGCGCTGAAATCTTAACCACTAGTTCCATAAAATTGATCATCTTATGTTACTTTTTGCAGGGATCTTGATAACTTTAATCTATCTGAAAATTTGGTATTTAAACTTGAATGATAATGTTCTGTTATAACTAAATTTTTGGTTTTATTTTGTCCTTTTCTGTGAGGTAATGTGGGCCATAATTGCTTCTTCTTTTAACTATCTTTCTCTTTTCTAAAATTTAAATGCCACAAGTAGTACAGAGGCAACAATAAATATATATTGCTGTTGTCTATAAGATGCAAACTAAGCAATCAGAGTTAGTAAACCATATTCAATTCTTAAAAACATTTAGTAATATTATATAGGATAAACAATTCTTAAAAATTTTAGTGAACACCTAATATTATCCTAGTCCTATCAGCTGAAACTTTCATTTCTTTCAAACTTAATCTGATAGCAGAAGATACACTAATAATTATATATTTAACAAATGGAATAATCTTGTTGGAAAATTGATGAAAATGATTTATTTTGTTATCAGAAAGTTAGACAATTGTCCAGGTATGATCCATATACGGAAAAGTATGCAGAGATATACTACAATAGACCAGATGTTCAGAAAGCACTTCATGCTAACACTACTGGTGTAACGACCCAACTTCTAGAACGTCATGATCGTACCGAAAGTAAGGCGTTACCAACCTGCTTTCCTTTATTAACTATTTACTATTGAGCCTCTAGTTCGATATCGCGATTCAATTTTAGTAAAAATACCAAAAAATTTTGTTTTTGATAATTAAAATCATATAGCAAACATCACCAAGTAATAATAATCACATAATTACTAATAATAATATCTGTCATACAAAAGATTTCCAATAAAACTTAGATACAAATCCTATCCCTCTGTGTAAAATAAAAAAACTAAAGCTACAAAAGCGAGGGAATTCTATGAAAGCAAATTAACTCATAAATAAATTCTATAATCGCCCGCAGCTTCAAACTGTATCTTCGAACCTGTGTCACTGAAAGGGTGGAAGAATTTTGGGGTGAGAACAAACCACACGTTCTCAGTAGGGAATGGGAATGCCGTAAAAGTAATGATTAACATGCAAATAATTAACTTTGCTTAATAATCCATCTTTGTCAAACCCTTTGAAATACTTGTCAATCTTACTTTAGTTAAATAATTACTTTCTTTAAATTTCTAAACCCAAAACTGATCTCAGTTGCAAAACTTGTCATATTAAATACCTTTCAGCCACATAATTGATTCAAAGTCATAACAACAGATATTAATCATCTCTATCCATTCACAAACTACTAGCACAGGTAAGAAACTCAATTCAACACACAAACAAATCACAATAAGACAAACAACACAATCACAAACAAGTAATACAAGCAATACAACCCAATGCAAATACACAACTAATATGATGCATGTCTGTCCTAAGCAGGCCATGAGCTCACGTGTCGGTTTACACCCTGCAACCCGACATTACCTAGGAACAAGTCCCAGATATGGCTTCCCTTTGTGTCCTTAGTGCATATGTGTCGGTGGTAAGAATACCACTCCTTCGTGACTACCGGCAGTCGGCGCAAAGCCTGACCCCATAATATACGCACAAGGGGAAACAGTGATCCTCAGTTCGTGGGCGTCCCCGAGATCAATTCACAACAATAAAACAGAGATCTTCAGTTCGTGGGTTATTCCCCGAGATCAATACACAGCAAACAATGATCTTCAGTTCGTGGGTTATACCCGAAATCAACATACAACAATCCATGGGTTATTCCCGTAATCAATGATTATCAGTCCGTGGGTTTTTCCCGCTTATAAAACAAATAACAATTTATGGGTTTCCCCGAGATCAATGATCATTCAGTTCGTGGGTACTTCCCGAATTCAACCAATTATCAGTTCATGGGTGTCCCCCGTAGTTAAACAACTAACAGTTCGTGGGGTATTCCCGCCTTTTATCGTTTTCGTTACCCTTTCTCAACCTCAACAATCCACAGCTCAATCTTCATTTCCTCTTTCCCTTTGAATCCTTAACACATATTCCTAAACCTTTCTTAACTTTCTCAAGCATTTGTCTTAATCCTCATTTCAGTTCATAATCTCTACTTTGGCAATCTTGGGTCAAGCCAACTTTAAAACAACTTTTCAGTTTAGTTCTCTATCAAAAGGCTCAAGAAAATTATTTATTTTAAATTCATTAAACTCCTTTCAAAACATAACCTCTCATTAGAGGTAATAAAATAAAACTCTTTCTCAAGTAAAACCTCAGATTTTACAAAATTCCGGCAGCACCTCCCCTAAAACTCGGGCTTAGCCACCCTTACGGGTCCCAACAAAACAAGTTACCAAACTCTTTTCAACATTTCCAATATCAATTCAATTCAGAAACAAGCAAATTCTAACATTGAATCAGCCATATAACGCTAACGTTCATCTTTAATTCTATGAACTCATAACTCTCACTCAAGCATTCCCAACACCCTATCTTCTTTTCTGTTTTTAATATAGCAAATGAACTCGGAATTGTGCAAACTTTATGTCCAGACGTTCATCTTGAAATAAGCTTTCTAACAAACCCAAGATCATAATTTTCTGGTTTCTCTAGCCTTAGGAATAAAGGAAAAACCGAAACTGCTCTGCAGTGCGTAAAACCAGAAAAACAGCAGCAGCATGTGACATTCAAAATTCAATATAAAATCCAAGTTAAATCCAATGACTTTGAAAATTAATACAGTTCAACTTCACTCATCCAAGTTTCTTTTCCAATTGGTTTCAGGTCAATATCATTTTTAATGAAAAAGTCATATAACCTAGAAGTTGACTAGTTTTCTGCAGAATTCTGCTTTAAAGGTTAATGAACTTATCTTCTTCCAAGTCCCATAACTTACTCATTAAAACATGGATAGCCCTGAAATTTAAGTCACATATGCTAAACATGCTTAGTTTTCACTTCCAAGTGGTTGCATCTCAATATCATTCCAGATTTAAAAATTATAAAACCTCAAAGTTACTGACTTCGAAAACAAAGCCTGACTTTTACTGCATAAAACATCTTTCTTTGAAAATCCAAATCTTTAAAACTACAACTCTAACAATTCTAAATTTTTATGAAATTAAAGTATTAGGACCAAAGTTTCATTTAAAATTGGTTCCATTTCAAAATTCAAAATGCAGAATTTCCATTAAAGAAATCAAGTTGCTGCTGTGTTAAGTGCTCAGCAGAAAAACCAGATTTGACATCCATGACTCAAAAATTCACCATAAATCATAAACTTAGTGAAAAAGCCTCAAATTCAGCAGTCCAATTCCCTATATTCCCAAGCTCAATCCGGACTTGGTCTCACACAATTCCGATAATCACAGAAATAGTTAATAGCTTTTCAAAGTTTCCGGCTTCTTTTAAACATAATGCAGAAAATCAAGTTTTACACTTTAACTTTGAAAAATCATAACTAGTTCTATAATTAATTCAAACTTCTCAAAATTGGATCCCAACAACAACTTTTATTATAGTTTACTCAGCCTTTACTCTCATATCACTTCGATTCTCGTTGAATAACTGATTCACTTCCAAAGTCATCTTTTAATCTCAAAAATCAGATTTTCAGCAACTAGTTCAACATTTTAAGATTCAATCTTCCAATTATTCCTTAAGCCCAACTTCAATTATAACTCAGAATAATTACCACAACTAACCTTTCTCAAATACATTTCATTCAATAATTACATCATCATATTTCAATTTAATAAGTAACAATAAATGAATCACCACTTGCAGCCACATTTCAACCTGTTCCAACCCATCACAAGTCCATTTCACAGCCATTCCAATATATTAAAATTCCAATTCAATATCAAATAATTCAAAATAACTCACTCAAGATAAGAATCTCAGCCATCCCATCACAAAATCAGTAATTCAAAATACAATTCACAACCAGATTCCAGCCAATTCAGCAATATCACATAAGATCAGAATTTCCAACAAATCTATCAAAGTTAGAACACCAATATCAATTACAGCTTCAAACACTCACAACAACAAAACCCAAAGAACATTCACAGCAGCAATCCAAACTCAATTCATCAGTTATCCATATGACCGCTTTTCAATAATTACCTCAGCATATTTCAATTTAATAAGTTACACTAAATTAATCATTATTTACAACGACATCTAAGTTAAATCACAGCTCAGAATAATCACAACGATTGACTAATTTCAAATGCATTTCAAGTCATTCATGTCAATTAAGAAATTCTTAAATATTGTTAACCATTTGCACTTATCCAATAACTTGGTAGGCATTCTAAATTAAAAACGTTAAATCCCCTACCTCAATGTCGCATCAACAACGGAATCAAACCAAACAGCAGCCTTGGTGATGTTTTACCTATGAGTTCCCTTCCTCTAGCAACAACACAGCAGCTCGGAACCTACGTAGCAGCATCAGAATCCTCAAGGACAGCTCCAACATTGGTTCCTAGCGACTCCAACGGCAATACCCACGGCGGCAAAGATTCAGGTAACTGTGAAAATCAAAAGCAGAGGAAGAACAGAGGACAACCATGAGCAGGGAAAAGGATGAATTACATCAGAGTCAAAGCAGTAACTTCGGCAGGGCAGTGGCGTTCTTATCAGATTTTAGGAACAAGAAGCAGAGGCAGAACTGGCGAGCCTTCCTCCTCCAGCGGCGGCTTGGTGAGACGCGGCAGCAGCAGAGTGCCACAACAGCGGTGCGGTGGCAGCTCGCGAGGATGGCGATGGCAACCCGCGGTGCTGACGACGACAAGGCTGGTCGCGGGCTTCTCTTCTGCGTGCGTCTTTCTCTCTATTCTTCGTCGGCGACACATGACACAGTCGCTCCAAGACAGATCGATGGCGACGGTGAATAGGACGCGACGGCGGCCTCTCTCTCCCTCTCGGCGCTGCACCTTGCCTCGGCTCTGGTTTTCCGCCGCGACGGCATTGGCGACGGGACGACGGCTGCGTGGCGACAACATCTCCCTCATCTCTGTCTCGGGCTTCCCTCAGCAACGCGTGGATGACGGCGGTAGCTCCATGGAACGGTGGTGACGGCGCAGCAAGGAGCGACGGTTTTGTCGTGATGGAGGCAGCAACGCGAGCTACATCTCCTCTTCACTTTCGGACACGAGCTCTCTCACTCTCCGAATCTCATTTCTTTCTCTCTTCTCTGTACTGTTGGGAGAAAATGCTAGGGTTGAGGGATGAAGCTAAGTGAGTGAAAGGGGGAAACGGCGCTGAGATGAGGGGTGAGTGTGTTACGCTGAAGAAGGGTGGGGTGCAGCTGAGGCAAAGGGAAGCTAGGGTTAGGGTTCCTCAATTTGGGAATTATAGTTTTTGAGTTTGATTTGGGAATTTAGGAATTAGGGATTTTATAAAGTAATATGAATAGATATGAATAGATATTTTGATAAAATTGGAGGATAGGATAATTTTAGAATCAAATATACTCTATTAAAAATATTTAGAAACATTATTTATCAACATATTGCTAAGTTCAATCAATTATTTCTAATTTAAATTATAAAATAAACATATTAATCATATAATTATAAAATATAGTTCAAACTCAATATTAACCATTCAAATTAAATGATATAACTTTTTATTATTTTTCTATCACTAGACTTTAATTTCAATTTATAAAATAACTAATTATAATAAAAATTGTGCATAAATATTAATTGACTTAAACTTAAAGTATTTATAAATATCAATCTAATCATTTCTAGTAAATTAATTCCTAAGAGTTCAAATTAATAACATAGTTCATTCAAAATAGAATTTATTTAAATTAAATTATACAATGCTTTTTTATTTTTCAATTATCAAACTTATAATTTCAATTATACTAAATATCTAAAAAAAATTTATATAAAAATTCTAATTAATTTAAACTCCAATTATCATGAAACTCCATTTAATTACCTTTAGCAAAATAATTTTCTTAAAATGAAATTATCAACAAATAAAATAAATCACAAATAACTAATTATCTAATTTTCAAAAACTAGGGTTGTTATAACTGGAATTTCTTATAAGTGGACTGCTTGCAGGTCACCTCTTAATTTAAATTGTTAATTAAGAAATTGATAATTATCAAGTTAATTGAATTGTTTTCTGGATCGTTTTGTGCAGTGAGGTTTTGAATCGAAACTGGAATGATACAGATGTATCAGTGCTACCAATTTATAGACAGTTGATGGCCAATAGAATAAGAGTTTGGGTGTTCAGGTTTGTTAGTTAATTAGTTAAATTTTGCTTTGCATATACTTTAATTTCATGAATTAATTAAAAAGGCAAAAATTAATCATAAATATATATATATATATGGTGCAGACTCTGGTGGCTTATTTTTTTCATGGCTAAGGTGACTAAGTGGGCCAAACCAAAAGAATGTTGGCATGTGGCTTATAGTGAGTAGAGACTGAAAAGGTTTGTTTGACTTTGCTGACCCCAATAACTTAGGTAATCATTCAAGGTAAAAAGTTGGATGATTAATTAGGACCATCATCTCTAAGAGTTAATCAGATTAAGAAGAAGGGCCAATTAGAAATTTTAAAAAGTTACCCAAAAAACTCTCCACACTTGAGTTTGAAAGGTTTGCCGTGGATGGCAACCATGACCTGGGGTTCATGTTGGAGTCAACTTGAACCATTGTTGAGGATGAGTTCTTAACCGTTGGTTTCATGAGTAAGCCTCTTGTGTTGTTTCAGGGGAGGATTTTGGGTTTTAGATGACGATTGTATTGTGGTTTGAGCGCATTCGGTACATAGAGTAGCAGATTTAGCCACTACTGTTCCGTTCCAGGTCCGCAACCAAGTGCCGTGGCGAGGGTGGTTGACGACATCGAAGTCTCCTCCGATCTGCGGCTGTGTATCTCCTTGTTATTTGGGTGCAATCTGTACAACAGCATATGCAGGATTTTTAAAAAAAAAGTTGATTTTTTTATAAATCAATATTGAAAAAAAAAGTTGATAATAAAAAATTAATTACTCCTAAATTAAGATAATAAAATATATATTTTATAAAAATTGTAAAATTAATAATAATTAATTTTTTATTTTATTATTTTACTAATTTTTTTATTTTAAAATATTCAAATTTTCTTATATATAAAAAATTTCATTATTTCCAAAAAGAAATTACAAGGAAAGATGAAGTAGTATTTTTTGTAATTGAATCTAATTTTACTTATAATTAATATAAGAAAATTTTGTATTAATACGGATTTTTTAGGTTTTTCAATTCAAATCTTAAAGAACTATTTTCGTTTTTTTAATTTCACCATTAAAGAAATTTATCCATCTCATCCTAAAATAATAAAAAAGAAAAACCTTTCTTTATTTTTTTTCCTCTACATTGCCCTCTTCACCTGCCCATGTCATAGTCATTTTTTTTTAAGTCAAAATTACTCCACTGTCCCTACAGTAAACCTCACAAAGTTAGGCGCTCAACACTAAGAGATTCTTTTGACACACAGTTAGTGCACTCATACATAAGATTCACCACTTGTCACATGTTAACATGTCATTGGCCAGTCAAACATTAGCCACACTTAACCATCTAAAATCATACTACCAGAGAACCCACCTATATATATATATATATGTTATGTTTGATAGTGGAGACGTAGATTCAGTGGTGCCGGTCACAGCAACTAGATATGCACTTGCACAGCTTAAGGTGGCAACTAAAATACCGTGGTATCCTTGGTATGTCAAAAATCAGGTTAGTGCAAAATAATAATAATAATTAATTATCGCATTGCTCTTCTAATCCTACCTCTCATTCATTAATCATTTTACATCTATCCTTTATAAAATTGTTGTATTAAGTGTATATCTAGTCTTAATAAGATAAAGTCTCGAATAATGGGCTGTTTGTCATATATAACCAAGAAATTCAAATAGGCTTTTTTAAGTTTGGTGATTCAAAAACAAAAGATATATATAGTTGTAAGATAAGAAGTGAAACACTTATCATCCTTAGATAATGATCTTAGTGGAAGTTAAGTAACAAATAATAGTAGAAAGGCAATTACTCTGCTATTATTTGAAAATAGAGACTAAATTATCCTACATAATAAAATTTATTCTTAGAATTGTTTATCCTATATAATAAATTTTATTCTTAAAAACTAAACAATTCTTAAAATTTGTTTTCGCATTTTCCGTTAGAATAACTGGTGAGCATTTAGCCCTCTAGGTTGCTTCATTTCATTCCTCTCATTCTGATTTTCCGTTATAATTCAATGCACTCGTATCCAGTTCTATATTAATGATTAAAAAAATTAAAGTTCTGCATTTATTTTTATTGGCAGTATGCTTCTAACTTGGAAGTTTCATGCACTGAATGTATTTTTTTCAAAAACAAGACATTTATTTTTATAGGTGACTTCCTAAATAAATTTATTCTTTTATAGGTAAAACAAAAAAGATTGTTCAAACCCTGTGTCTAATGCTACCTTCTAGCTTGCTCTCTGTTCTTTAAAAGTTTTTGACAAAGTTTTGCTGTTTAACTTTGATAAAAAGAATATAATAAGGTTCAGAAGAATGACATGAGGTTTGCGGGACAAGTGATCCTCACAAAAGCAAAAACAAATAAATTAAAAGCATATTTTTTAATTAATTTTGCCTTACAATTTCTTGTCATATTGCATTCAGTTTGTTTACAATCTCTTTGGGTTTCTTGGTTTAGGCATTCAATTTGTACTTGTTGATATCTTTGCATTGGCATCTTAATTATTTCTTTTTCTTTGTAGTGAAATGATTCAATCGAAAACATGCCCAATGGAATGCAGCTAAGAAGGAAGAAAAGAAAATGGTTAATTTGAAGGACAAGTGGAGAAACATGATGCGGTAGTGATGCACATGTGTAGATCTAAGGGAGGTATGTTTCTTTGTATTTATATGTGCAGTTCATAAAGTTATTTGTTTTGGGGCTCATTCTTTAATGTACCGAGTAAAAGTTATGCATCAAGAACATAAGATGTAGAAGTATTCTATTCTTCCCTTACCTCCCCTACGCTTAACAACATCAAAATTTTCTTATCTTCCAAAACTTGTCACACTTGGGGTAATGGTAATTTTGTTAGTAGGTTCTAACTTCTATGAATGCAACTAAGTTTTTTTAAAAGAGGGACCTAAGACCTAAGTACCAACTATGTTGCCAATACACTTCAGTTTTATATCTGGTTTTAAGAGCTCATCCAAATGTTAGTCTACTTGTAAATAAATCCAATTTCCAAATTTGCGCTGTTTCTATTTTAATATTCTGACTTTATTCAGCTGTTTCTATTTTGTGCTGTCCAAGTTGCAAGCACTACTTTTCTACATTGCTTCTAAAGAAGGAGATAAGATTTCGGAAAAATTGACTATAATATGTTCCTAATCAACAAGCTTCACAGGTAAAAACACAACCTTTATTATTTTATTTATGCTTTATCTTATTATAATGAATTTGTGCTTTTTAAATGTATGGTAATGAGATGTCTCTTCATTATAAGATGAAACTAAATGAGTAAATGACCTTTTTCTCATAGGAAGCTAGACCTTTACTAGGAAGCCTTGAATATCAGAAGGGTAATTTTGAAGCTGCACTTCATGTATTTGAAGGACTAGACATTGCTACTGATGCTCCAAAGATGAAAATTTCTATATCACCTATTCCTGCTGCACTTTATTCTTTTTTATTATGTTTTCAAATTATATTTTTGTTGTAGGAATTGAATCAAGAGAGTGAGATTTCATTGCCAAAAGAGTTAAGAAGTAAGTCTTCCGGCGCAAGCAATAGAGTAGCATGAAATATGATGGAGATTTTATGTATTAAGAGTTACACGTTATGACATTTATAGTTGAAAAAATAAGTTATGTTTGATATTTTGTATAAGAGTTATTACTTTTGATTTCCAATACTAAAAAATCATATATTATGTTTAATATTTTGTTTATGAGTTATATAATATTTTGTTTATGGATTATGATTTCTAATAATAAATATTATTTTTTTAACACGATAAAAACGAGGGTAAAAATTGCATTTTTAAACGATAAAAAGTGTCACTGTTAGGGTTAAAACGGCGGTTCAAAAATGACATTTTAACCAACCAAAAGCCACTCTGTAAGGGTAAAAATGGCGGTTCAAAAATGTCATTTTAACCGACTGAAATGCCACTATTAGAGTTAAAACGGCGGTTTAAAAATGCCATTTTAACCGACTAAAATGTCATTCTGTGAGGGTAATAATGGCGGTTTAAACTGCCACTTTAACCAACCCTTAAACCGCCGTTTTAACCTGGAAATAACGGCGGTTTGAACCGCCGTTTTAACCCAGTAAAAAATTGCCGTTTTAACCTGGAAATAATGGTGGTTTGAACCGCCATTTTAATCCAGTAAAAAACTGCCGTTTTAACTTGGAAATAACGGTGGTTTGTACCGCCGTTTTAACCCAGCAGAAACCTGCCGTTTTAACTCCAGGAAATTGTGGCAGTTTTTAAAAAACTGCCGTAATAACCAAAATGGCGCTCTGAATTACGGCGTTTTTCGAAACCGCCGTACTTAGTAATAATGGCGGTTCAAACCGCCATAATTACCCAAAAAAATCGCCCTTTTTACCCAAATTTTTTGTAGTGTTAAATCAATTCAACACTCAACACAATATTATCCTGTCAAATTAACATATCCAATAACCAATAATTTCTCAAACAAGCTTGCAACAATATCGACCATCATCAATTAAATTTCAATTCCACAACTAAATCAAGAATCAACATAACTAGGAATTCGAGTAACTAGTCACTTTCAAACAATTAAATCATTATTCACAAATCAGTCTCAAAACAAAACCAGTTTTACTACCACACTTATCACATTTCCACAACCTCAATCTAAGCTTAATTCCACCAACTAATCTCCCAAAACAACAAAACCAGTTACATTCACAACAACAATCCAAACACAATTCATCAATTATCCATACGACAGCTTTTCAATAATTAACTCAACATATTTCAATTTAATAAATTACACTAAATTAATCATTATTCACAACCCCATCTAATTCCAGTCACAGCTCAGAATAATCACAACAACTAACAAATTTCAAATGCATTCCAAGTCATTCATGTCAATTAAGAAATTCTTAACCATTATTAACCATTTGCACTTATCCAAATAACTTTGTAGGCATTCTAGAATTTAAACCATTAAATTTTAAAACTAAATCCCCTACCTTAGTGTTGAAACTTGCGAAAATCATCAAACACAGCAGCTTCGTTAGCAATTTCCAGCACCCGTTTAGCTCTCTTGGCAGCAACCACGATGATTTTGGGAAGCTCCAGTGATGGTGGAAGGTCTCAGCATCGGCCAAACAGCGGCAGTAATGATTTAGAGTGGAGCTAGAGCAGGGCCAGAGCAACAATAACAATAGTTCCAGCAGTGGCAGCGGCGTCTTCTTAGATTCCAGAAACCAGAAGCAGAAGCAGAACTGGCGAGCTTCTCCATTCGATCCTCCAGTGATGATGTCCGGCGATGTAGCGGCTCGGCGACAGCGACGACTTCCATCGACGGTAGCGGTGGTGAAGAGACATGACAGCAGTGACAGAAGACTTCTCCTTGCTCCTCTGTTGCGTCATATCTCTCTCTCCCTCCTCAAATTCGCGCTTTCTCTCTCTCTAGCGACAGCGGCTCCGACCACACCAGCAATGATGGCGACGGCGACGCACGAAACTCCTCCAACAGCGGCAAGGCGTGGCTTGACGACGACGGCTTCTCCTCATCGATGTCCATGGCTCGCGTCTGCCTCATCTCCGTCTTGGGCTTCCCTCAACAACGCGTGGATGACGGCAGCAGCATCCTTCCCTTCATCGATGCCCTTTTCTCCCTTCTCAGCTCTCTTAGACTCTCCTTTTTGAATCTCTTTTTCTCTGTTTCTCGTTTCTTCAGTGTTTGTGCGTGTAAGCTGCTGAGTTTGGGGGAAGGGGGTTTCAGCGGCTGTTAGGGTTAGAGGGAATTAGGGTTTCTATTTCTCAATTTGGGAATACGGGATTCTGATTCAATTTGGGAATTTAGGGTTAAGAATTAGGGATTTTAAAAGGAATATGGATAGATATGAATAGGTATTTTGATAAAATTGGAGGGTAGAATAATTTTAAAACCAAATATACTTTATTAAAAATTTAGAAACATTATTTATCAACATATTGATAAGTTCAATCAATTATTTCTAATTTAAAAAATAAAATGAACATATTAATCACATTTTTATAAAATATAGTTTAAACTCAATATTAATTATTCAAATTAAAATAATATAACCGTTCATTATTTTTATATCATCGGAACTTTAATTTCAATTTAAATGAACTAAGTAATTATAATAAAAATTGTACATGAATATTAACTAACCTAAACTTAAAGTATTTATAAAAATCAAACTAATCACTTCTAATAAATTAATCTCTAAGAGTACAAATTAATAAAATAGAACATAATTCATTCATAATAAAAATTACTTAAATTGAACGGTACAATTCATTCTTATTTTTCAATTAGTAAAATTATAATTTCAATTATATCAAATATCCAATAAAGATTATTTAAAAAATTCTAATTAATTTAAACTTCAATTATCATGAAACTCTATTTAATTACCTTTAGTAAAATAATTTTTTACAATAAAATTATCAACAAATAAAATAAATCACAAATAACTAATTATTTGATTTTCAAAAACTAGGGTTGTTACACAATCTATCTATATACATGCAACTACTTGGTCGAAATAAGTCGAGTCCCAAGAATACATATATGAACACAAGGGCTAAAACAATCATATCAATCAAATCTACAATTGAATTGAGTTATTGAAAGGATTTTACAAACTTGCAAAAAAAGGGATGATAACTAGTGAAAACATGTAATTGAGCAATCGGACCCTCACCGGATATGTATCCGCTCTAGTCGCTCAAGTGTATAGGGTTGATTCACTCAATTCTTCCCTAATCATGCTTTCCAAGATTTATTTTTATCTAACAATCAACAATTATTCAATGCATGCATACAAATATCATGAGGACTTATCCATGGGTTGTAATGGGGATAGGGCCAAGGTAAGATTGTATTTGGTTAAGTGGACTAGAATTTGAATCTTTGATTAACTTAAGCTTCCCACCTAACCTATGACAACCTATAAAATCTAATGCAAAACTAACTACCCATTCTTTACTTTTTCACACACTCATGCATTCTCTTCAAGTCACATCCTATATGCATTGATTGTTATTACTTTACTTTGGGGCATTTTGTCCCCTTTTATTGCTTTCTTTCTTTTTTTTTCTATTTTTTCTACAAATATTTTTTTAATTTTTTTCATTTTATTTTTCTTTTGTTTTTCTCTTTTTCTTTTGATGAATTATATACAAAGGTACCAATACAAATGGTTTAAATATTTAATGCATGAGTATGTACCCAATTTCTACGATTTTCAATGAAAAACTCAAAGTATACTTTTACCTCAACCAATATTCCCAAATTTCCCACTATTAAATGATAAACACTCTCACTAGCCTAAGCTAATCAAAGATCCAAATAAGGAATATTTATTAATTTTTCTTCAAGGCTTGTAATGTGCTAAAATTAAGAACAAAAGGGATTAACATAGGCTCAAAGTTGGCTAACAATGGTAGATAAAAGGTAACACCATTTGGGTAAGTGAGCTCAAATGAAATAAAGGCCTCAATAATATAAATGCATTAATACACAAAATAATGGACATAAAGAATCAAACAAATCAAAGATTGCAATCATAGAAAGAGAATAATACACACAAGAATGGAAATATGTGGTTATATGATGTAACCACACAATTGGGCTCAAAACTCACATGCTTATGTATTCTTAGCTCAAAAACCATGTTCCACAATGTGTAATTCAAGCAAGTTCTAAAAATTTTTTTTTCAAATCAATTGGGGGTGCCATATAGATATATTTCTTGAAAAATTTCATTATTTTGACTATGCTTATTTTATATATATATATATATATATATATATATATATATATATATATATATATATATATATATATGCAAACTAAGAAAATGCAACTAAAAATCCTAGAAGACCTAAAAAATGAAATGCAAAAGTGTTGGAATTACAAATTGTCACCCAAAAATGCCGATTGGTCAGACGACCTCCCCACACTTAAAAGTTTGCACCGTCCTCGGTTCATTCAAAAGATGAGCAAGGGGGTACGGCGACTTTCCGGATTGTCACCTTCAGCTGGTGGATCAACCAGCTGCTGCGTGTTCTTTCTTTCGCTTCCCTTTTAGCATATGACAAATCATCCTGACCAATAGAAAACAGGACAGTAGGATGAGAAAATGCAAAAGCAAGTAATCGTAAATTGTTGGAATAAGGTGATGATCACTAAATTAAAGTGACTCAATGTGTGACATGGGTGAAAACAATTGTGTGAATTCTAAATTGGGCACCATTTAGAACACACACATTAGCATAGATAGCTATGTCACAATTACACAAAAAGAAGTAAGCACTTCACTCATTCTAGTGTGCTTGAAATACTTCAAAGAAAACTTGTAGGTTAAGATAAACAAACAAGTAATAAAGAATCATGAAAGCACTCAAGCAAATAATCAAACAGTTATGAATTGGATAATGAATGGACATTGATTGATGTGCAAGTAAATTTAGTGAACCAATTGAAATATAAAGCTCACACATCAAATAATGACACATATTGAAGTTTGTTTGCAATACCTAAATGACATGGAGGTGGAACACATGGGTGCTATAGAACTTAGGATAAAGAAGATAGAATTGAAAATCAATCACATAGCAAGCATCGTCCACAAAGCTTGAAAAGCTCAAAAATATATCACTAGGTAAGCTTTCGATCCAATTCCACAATTCCAAAATCTCAATGCATGAAATAGGTGATGTAAATGAAGGGCAATTATAAACAAGTATCATCACTTAACAAAAAAATTTGCATTGATAGTCCACAAATTGCCTGATTATAAATAATGAAATCAAATCACATGGTTGCCAAAACATGCAATTCAAAAGATTTAGAAAGCTTGAAGGCAGTGTACAAGTACTTGGTATGCACACAATTAAGCATTAAGAACTCAAAACCACGTAACAAATTATAACCTCAACAAAGAATCTGTTCCGAGGGTTACCTGAAACTGTAGGTCGATCTCGGACGAGATCTTTTGTACTGGTCGGCACTGTTGAGTCCGACTTGATGATGGTGGCTGGAGTCGCCGTGTTCGACTTGTTGGACTTGGTGGTACCTGCAAGGGACTTCGATGCTTAAGTTAGCAAGAGTATTAAGCAGGTTTTTTAGTAGAATCAGCGTATGAGTTATACCTGGGTGCTCCAGTGTATTTATAATGGCGTGGAATGATCTTCCCTTGAGATAAGATAGTTATCTTATCTTATCTTTGAGTGAAGTCCTCTTATCTTTAAGGAACCGCCCTTATCCTTCTAGGATTTGGGCTGCCTTTAGATTTGGGCCGTGTTCTTCTGTTTGGGCCTTCTTGGGCCTCTGTAGCGGTTTGACCAACCTCTTTTATAAAGAAGTCAGGTAATCCTGATCTGAACAGGTTGGTCGACTTGTCTTCAGTCATCCCAGGTCGTACAGCTCGACCCAGGGCATGAACTGAATCCAACATTGACTATTAACAAAAATGATGCCAAAATAACACCCTATAGTAATTAGTAGTAATAAACAGTAAACAAAATTAATAATCTAACACTTATCTTGAACGATAGAAAATTAAACAAAAATTAAACCAACTAAATAACTAAATAACTAACTAGCTAAAAGAGATGGTGATAGAGGGTGATTGGTAGTGTTGGATGATGTTTAAAGGAAGGAAAGAAAAGAAAAGAAGAGAAGAGAAGGAAAGAAACGGAGAGAAGAGAGGAAAAGGAGGGGGTGGGACAGGGTAGTGAGTCACGCGTACGCGTCATGTCACGCGCACACGTGGATGGCAGAAGTGAGGTGCGACGCATATGCATCTTCGACGCGCACGCCTGGGAGTGCAGAGAGATAGATGACGCGTACACGTGGGTGACGCGTACGCGTGGGCCAGAATTATGCCAGAGGAACATTTTCAACACACTACGTACGCAACTCTCTGGTTTTTGTACTTGGCATGGAAAATTTGGTGGTCACGCATACGCGTGGGCGAGGCGTACACGTGAGGGGTTGAAAACTTGGGGGCACGCATACGCATGGGTGACGCATACGCGTGGCTGGTTGCTTTGTTTTTCGAAATTTTTCAAGTTCTAGCACCAAACCAAGCATTCCAAACCTCTAAACATCTACCAAAACACCATAAAACCTTATTTAATATACTAGACTACTAAATAAACAAAGAAAAATAAAATTAAACATGAAATTAAACTTATTTACCCATGTGTACAAAAGAGAAAAATGAAAAAAATGTTACCATGGTGGGGTGTCTCCCATCTAGCACTTTTATTTATTGTCCTTAAGTTGGACTTATGGGGAGCTCTCATCAAGGTAGCTTGTGCTTGAATTCATCCTTGAACTTCCACCAATGCTTGAATCACCAATAAGCTCCAACATTCCAAATTATTTGCATCAAGCCTTGACTGGGTTCTTCACAAGCTTGGGGCTCCCAAAGTTGATCCACGTCATGCAATCTGTGATCCCAAACCTTGTTTTCACACCCGTCTTCAAGTTGATCATGGTAATTCCCTCCGGGTGGTAAGCAAGCCGAATTCTCACTTAGCACCAAACTATCCTCCTAGACCCATTCAATTGAGTAGTGCACCAATCCTTGCTCCTAAATTTTAAGCTTCCAACCATAATGATCCTAGATTTACAATGCCAACCACTAAACATCTTTCTCTTACGCATCATACCACAAAGTGCCCTAAGTTGACCATCCGTTTCAAGCAAACCAAATTCAAGTGGGATAATAAAGCTAAGAGTGATAAGTTTTACCCACTCAAATGAAGGATTAGATGGCGGCCTAGGTAGAGGTGTTTCCAATGATCTTGATAGAGCACATTCCACTCCTGTCCATCCTCTTCTAAGGGCTTGCACTACTTGACAAGATTCTTCAAGCTCTACCTCTTGCCAAGATTCCTCACGTTCAAATGCTTCCTCACCAATTTCTTATAGCTCTTACCCATCACTCAAATCATATCTTAGAGGTTGAGTGAAATTTACCTCAACATCAACTTCAAATTCAATGAAGAAGGATTCATCAAGCTCAAAAGGATCATATATTGGTGCAGAATCATCATAAATAGGAGGGCTTGTTGCTTGCTCCACTTCTTCCAATTCTTCATTCAAAATATGTCTTGGAGGTTGTGCACCATCCTCCTTAACATCACTTTCAAACACCATGGAAGAGGGCTCTTCAACTTGAGATTCCTCTTCGTATTCAGTATCTCCAAATCTTCAACCACTTCTTTCAGCTCAATTATCTCTACTTCCTCCTCTTCTCGTAATTCTTGCTTCAACTTCTCTTCTTCACCTTGAAGCTTGAAGTTCACTCCCTTACTATGCTCCTTGGTTGATCCTTCATATTCGTCAATGGGAGTACTTGGGATGCATGAACTTAGGTGGGAGGCACTGTGGTTGATGGCTTTCGCCATGGTAGCGACCACGACTTCTAGCTTCTTTAGCTCCTTTTGCTTCTCTTCTTGCCTTTGTATATCAGAACTAATATCTCTTTGTTGTTCTAGCATGAAGGCATGGAGAGCTTCCTCAAATGAAGGAGGTGGTGAAAGAGAAGGTTCATTGTTTGAGGGAAAGGTATTATAGTTGGGAGGTGGTTCATATTGGTGAAAGTCTTGAGGTAGTATATAAGAAAATGGTGGTTCTTATGAGTATTGGTGTTGGAATGGTGGTGGCTCTAAGTATGGTTCATGTGGTGATTGGTATAGTGGATATGGATTAGGATCATATGGAGGTGAATGGTGGTTTGAGGCTTGTGAATAAGGTTGTTGAGGGCTATATTGAGGGAAGGAGTCATATGTATGTGGTGGATGTGGTTGACAACCACAATGAGAGTCAACACATCCATTAGGTTGGTATGCATTAGGAGTTGGATTATACCTCTAAGAAACCGGAGGAGGTTGTTGCCAAGAAGGTTGTCTATATGCTTGAGGCTCCTCCCATCTTTGATTTCTAAATCCTTGATGCAAACCTCCATTGAAGCTTTCATTTCCATTTCCTACAACATAGTTTGAACTAAACTCATAGCCAAAGTGATTCATAGTAGAAGAGGAAAAACAAAAACAAAACTATTAAGAGATAATAAAACAAAAACCTAACTAGTGACTCAAACAAGCAAACAAATAAAGAGCAAACCTATTCACACTATCAACATATATACAATAACCAATAACAAGCACACATTGTAACTCCCCGGCAACGGCACCAAAAACTTGAAAGAGCATTACCGTCGGTTTAGAATTTTTTTCTCGGTAAAAGAGAAATAACCTCGTTGCAAGTATAGTTCCAAACCGACTAATAACACTCAATCAAAGTTTAATTTTTAGTTGTCACAAGTCCAACCTAATAAAAGCAACCGAGCATATTAGTCCCCGGTCGTTTTCCCTAGGAATCACAATCGAGTGCTTAATTATTGGTTATGAGTATCATGGGGGGTTGGTTGATAAAAGGGCAAGAAAATAAATGACAAGAAAAGTAAATCAAACAACTAAAGAAAGGAAGTAATAAAAAGAGGCATTCATGGCAAGGATTATAGATATAGGCTTTCTATCCAAGTTATTAATTATCATACAATGATAAACAAGAGCTAATCCTATTTAGTCATCTCCAACATAGGAAGAAGGTATAATGTTATCTTCACTTGAGAGAGAGTCAAATAGGACTAGTTAATCTCAATCCAAAAGTCCTAATCAACTCACTAATTGAATTACCAAGGAATTAGAGTCAATGAAAATAATATTAACTAACAACTCTAGATCACCAACCTAAATTGGGTATTGATGACTCAAGAGTACCTAATTTCTCTTTCCAAGCCAAGAATGCTCAAAAAGCTACTCTAACATCCAACCAAGCATTTTATAAAACATTTGGAAGGCATAAAAGGAAAGCATCATAAATTGCAAGAAATAATAAAATCTACCACTACCCAAAGCAAGAAATTAACAATAACAACTAAGGAAAGTACATTAAACATAAAATACCTCAAAATTGCATTAAAGATAATGAAAATTAACAAGAGTGCATGAACATAAAAGTAAACAAAATGAGAAATTAACAAGAAGAAATAGGGAAATCAAGACAATAGAACAAGAAATCATAAAGAAAATAAGATGAAAGCAAGAATTAAACCTTAAATCTAAGAGAAATTACCCTAATTCGTTCTAACCTAATTCTAGAGAGAATAGGGAGCTTCTCTCTCTAAAAAACTACCTACAACATGATGCTAAGTTAATTTAATTGCTCCCCCTTTGTTCACTCTTGAATTCTGCATCAAATAGCCTCAGAAATGAGTTGGATTTGGACCTGAAAAGCTCAGAAATTGCCCCCAACGTATTCCCTTTAATGAGGTCACGTGACAAACGTCACGCGTGCGCGTGGTCGTCGTGTGCACGTGATCGTTACGTGCGCGTCGCTGGCAAATTCCCTCCTCATGCGTATGCATGTGTGACGCGTGCGCCTAGCCATGAATGTCCTTCTCATGCTTACGCATGGTTGACGCGTGATGCACCACTATTTCGTGGTAAGTCTTGTGCTCAATTGAGTGGATTTTATTCTCTAATTTCACACTTATTCATATAAATTGCATGTTTTAGATTTTCCTTCCTAATTCTGTATTATGATTGAAAACATGCTTCTTTGGCCTTAATTTTGATAATTTTAGTCCTCCCTTATTACCATTCGATTCCGTAATATGTGTGTTAAGTATTTTTCAGAGATTACAGGGCAGGAATGGCTTAGAGGATGGAAAGGAAGCATGCAAAAGTGGCAGGAATATAAGAATATGAAGGAACTACTAAGGCTGTCAACCCTAACCTCTTCTCATTCAATCGATCATAACTTGAACTACAGAGGTTCAAATGAGGCGGTTCTAGTTGCGTTCGAAAGCTAACATCTGGGGCTTCAAAATGATATATAATTCGCTATAGTTGTCGTACAGCTAAACCACCTAACTACTTCTCCTTCAATTTTCGAAAATACCTCTCTCTTTTTCAAAAATTCTTTTTAATTGTTTTAAATTTTAATTTAATTGTATCTTATCTTTAATTTTCGAAAATACTAACCCCTTTTTCAAAATTATTTTCGAAATTCTCCCTCTCTTTTTCTATTCTATTTAATTATTTATTTACCAACACTTCTCTTCACCTCTCTTAATCTCTTATCACCTCCCCTATCCTTACTCTTTATACAGACTATTCATTCTTCTTCACTCTTCTCCCTTTTTCTTTTTCTACTAACATAAAGGAATCTCTATACTGTGACATAGAGGATTCCTCTTCTTTTCTTATTTTCTTCTCTTTCATATGAGCAGGAACAAGGAAAAAGGCACTCTTGTTGAAATTGATCCCGAACCTGAAAGGACTCTAAAGAGGAAACTAAGAGAAGCTAAATTACAACAATCTAAAGGTAACCTTTCAGAAATATTAGAACAAGAGAAGGAGATGGCAGCCGAACCCAACAACAATAATGCAAGGAGAATGCTTGGTGACTTCAGAAAACCAACGTCCAAATTTGATGGAAGAAGCATCTCCATTCCTGCCATTGGAGCCAACAATTTTGAGCTTAAGCCTCAACTAGTTGCTTTAATGCAACAGAACTGCAAGTTTTATGGACTTCCATCTGAAGATCCTTACCAGTTTTTAACTGAGTTCTTGCAGATTTGTGAGACTGTAAAGACGAATGGAGTTGATCCTGAAGTCTACAGACTCATACTTTTCCCTTTTGCTGTAAGAGAAAGAGCTAGAATATGGTTGGATTCACAACCTAAGGATAGCCTGGACTTTTGGGATAAGCTGGTCACGGCTTTCTTGGATAAATTCTTTCCTCCTCAAAAGCTGAGCAAGCTTAGAGTGGATGTTCAGACCTTCAAACAGAAAGATGGTGAATCCCTCTATGAAACTTGGGAAAGATACAAGCAATTGACCAAAAGGTGTCCATCTGACATGTTTTCAGAATGGACCATATTAGATATATTCTATTATGGTCTATCTGAGTTTTTGAAAATGTCATTGGACTACTCTGCAGGTGGATCCATTCACCTAAAGAAAACACCTACAGAAGATCAAGAACTCATTGACATGGTTGCAAATAACCAATTCATGTACACTTCTGAGAGGAATTCCATAAATAATGGGACATCTCAGAGGAAGGGAGTTCTTGAAATTGATGCTCTGAATACCATATTGGCTTAGAACAAAGTGTTGACTCAACAAGTCAACATGATCTCTCAAAGTCTGAATGGATGGCAAAATGCATCCAACAGTACTAAAGAGGCAGCTTCTGAAGAAGCTTATGATCCTGAGAACCCTGCAATAGCAGAGGTAAATTACATGGGTGAACCTTATGGAAACACCTATAAGTCATCATGGAGAAATCATCCAAATTTCTCATGGAAGGATCAACAAAAGCCTCAACAAGGCTTTAACAATGGTGGACGCAATAGGCTGAGCAATAGCAAGCCTTTTCCATCATCTTCTCAGCAACAGACAGAGAATTCTGAACAAAGTACTTCCAATTTAGCCAATCTAGTCTCTGATCTGTCAAAAGCCACTTTTAGTTTCATGAGTGAAACAAGATCCTCCATCAGAAATCTGGAGGCACAAGTGGGCCAGCTGAGTAAGAAAGTCATTGAAACTCCTCCCAGTATTCTCCCAAGCAATACAGAAGAGAATCCAAAAGGAGAGTGCAAGGCCATTGATGTAATCAATATGGCCGAATGCACAAGGGAGGAGGAGGACGAAAATCCTAGTGAGGAAGACCTCCTGGGACGTCTCTCAAGCAAGAGGGAGTTTCCTATTAAGGATCCAAAGGAATCTGAGGCTCATATAGAGACCATAGAGATTCCATTAAATCTCCTTCTGCCATTCATGAGCTCTGAAGACTATTCTTCCTCTGAAGAGGATGAAGATGTGACTGGAGAGTAAGTTGCTCAATATTTAGGAGCTATCATGAAACTGAATGCCAAGTTGTTTGGTAATGAGACTTGGGAAAGTGAACCTCCCTTGCTCATTAATGAACTAGATACCTGGATTCAGCAAATTTTACCTCAAAAGAGACAAGATCCTGGCAAGTTCTTAATACCTTGTACCATAGGCACCATGACCTTTGAAAAAGCTCTATGTGATCTAGGGTCAGGGATAAATCTTATGCCACTCTCTGTAATGGAGAAGTTGGGGATCATTAAGGTACAACTTGCCTTGTTCTCACTACAATTGGCAGACAAGTCATTGAGACAAGCCTATGGAATAGTAGAGGACGTGTTAGTAAAGGTTGAAGGCCTTTACATCCCTGCTGATTTCATAATCTTAGACACTAGGAAGGAAGAGGATGAATGCATCATCCTTGGAAGACATTTCCTAGCCACAGCAGGAGCTGTGATAGATGTCAACAGAGGTGAATTAGTCCTTCAATTGAATGGGGACTACCTTGTGTTTAAGGTACATGGCCAACCCTCTGTGACAAAAGAGAGTAAGCATGAAGAGCTTCTCTCAGTTCAGAGTCAAGAAGAGCCCCCACAGTCAAACTCTAAGTTTGGTGTTGGGAGGCCACAACCAAACACTAAGTTTGGTGTTAAGACCCCATATCCAAACTCTAAGTTTGGTGTTGGGACTATACAACATTGACCTGATCACCTTTGTGGCTCCATGAGAGCCCACTGTCAAGCTATTGACATTAAAGAAGCGCTTGTTGGGAGGCAACCTAATTTTATTTATCTAATTTTTATTTTATTGTTATTTTGTGTTTTATTAGGTACATGATCATGTGGAGTCACAAAAAAAATATAAAAATTAAAAACAGAATCAAAAACAGCAGAAGAAAAATCACACCCTGGAGGAAGGACAGACTGGCGTTCAACGCCAGTAAGGAGCATCTGGCTGGCGTTCAACGCCAGAACAGAGCATGAATCTGGCGCTGAATGCCAGAAACAAGCAACATTCTGGCGTTTGAACGCCAGGAATGTGCCTTGAGAAAAGCTGGCACTGAACGCCAGTAACAAGCATGGAACTGGCGTTCAACGCCAGAAACATGCTACATATGGGCGTTGAACGCCCAGAACATGCTTCACATGGGCGTTGAACGCCCAGAACGTGCATCACCTCGGCGTTAAAATGCCAGAATGGTATGCAAAGGCATTTTACATGCCTATTTGGTGCAGGGATGGAATTCCTTGACACCTCAGGATCTGTGGACCCCACAGGATCACCTCAGGATCTGTGGACCCCACAGGATCCCCACCTAACATATTCTCACCTTACCTCCTAATCCTATAACACTCTGCCCCATGTCACACTTCCCAACAACTTCAATCTCTGAATCTCTCCTCCCAATAAACACTCTTTCCCAAGACCCTTCACCAATCACTTCAATCTCTCTTCCCCATCACCACTTCACCACTCACATCCATCCACTCTTTCCCATAAACCCCACCCACCTTCAAAATTCAAAAACACTTTCCCACCCAAACCCACCCTAGAATGGCCGAACCTACCCTCTCCCCTTTCCCTATATAAATCCCTCCATTCCACTTCATTTTCACACAACACAACCCCCTCTTCTATACCTTGGCCGAAACCCACACTCCCCATTCTCCTCCATATTTTCTTCTTCTTCTTCTTCTCTTCTTTCTTCTCTTGCTCGAGGGCGAGCAATATTCTAAGTTTGGTGTGGTAAAAGCATAAGCTTTTTGTTTTTCCATTACCATCAAATGGCACCTAAGGCCGGAGAATCCTCTAGAAAAGGAAAAGGGAAGACAAAAGCTTCCACCTCCGAGTCATGGGAGATGGAAAGATTCATCTCCAAAAGCCATCAAGACCACTTTTATGATGTTGTGACAAAGAAGAAGGTGATCCCTGAGGTCCCTTTCAAGCTCAAGAAAAATGAGTATCCGGAAATCCGACATGAGATCCGAAGAAGAGGTTGGGAAGTCCTAACCAACCCCATGCAACAAGTCAGAATCTTAATGGTTCAAGAGTTCTATGCCAATGCATGGATCATTAGGAACCATGATCAAAGTATGAACCCGAGTCCAAAGAATTATCTCACAATGGTTCGGGGGAAATACTTAGATTTTAGTCCGGAGAATGTGAGATTGGCGTTCCACTTACCCATGATGCAAGAAGATGTACGCCCCTACACTAGAAGGGTCAACTTTAATCAAAGGTTGAACCAAGTCCTTATGGACATATGTGTGGAAGGAGCTCAATGGAAGAGAGACTCCAAAGGCAAGCCAGTCCAACTAAGAAGACTGGACCTCAAGCCTGTGGCTAGAGGATCGTTGAAGTTCATTCAACGCTCCATCATTCCCACAAGCAACCGATCTGAAGTTACTGTGGATCGGGCCATCATGATTCATAGCATCATGATTGGAGAGGAAGTAGAAGTTCATGAAGTCATCTCCAATAAATTCTACAAAATAGCCGAAAAGCCCTCCATCATGGCAAGGCTAGCTTTTCCTCACCTTATTTGCCACCTATGTTACTCAGCTGGAGTTATCATAGAAGGAGACATCTCCATTAAAGAGGATAAGCCCATCACCAAGAAGAGGATGGAGCAAGCAAGAGAAACCCTCCACGGATCTCAAGAGATGCATGAGGAAGCTCATCATCAAGAAATCCCTGAGATGCCTCAAGGGATGCACTTTCCTCCCAACAACTATTGGGAACAACTCAACACTTCCTTAGAAGATTTGAGCCACAATGTGGAACAATTAAGGGTGGAACATCATGAGCACTCCATCATTCTCCATGAAATAAGAGAAGATCAAAGAGCAATGAGGGAGGAGCAACAAAGGCAAGGAAGGGACATAGAAGAGCTTAAGGACATTGTTGGTCCTTCAAGAAGAAGACGCCGCTAAGGTGGATTCATTCCTTGTTCTTATTTCTGTCTGTTTTTCGGTTTCTATGTTATGTTTATCTATATTTTGTGTCTCTACTTCATGATCATTAGTATGTAGTAACTATGTCTTAAAGCTATGAATAAAATCCATTAATCCTTCACCTCTCTTAAAAGAAAAATGTTTTAATTCAAAAGAACAAGAAGTACATGAATTTCGAATTTATCCTTGAATTTAGTTTAATTATATTGATGTGGTGACAATACTTTTTGTTTTCTGAATGAATGCTTGAATAGTGCATATTTTTGATCTTGTTGTTTATGAATGTTAAAATTGTTGGCTCTTGAAAGAATTATGAACAAAGAGAAATGTTATTGATGATCTGAAAAATCATGAAATTGATTCTTGAAGGAAGAAAAAGCAGTGAAAAAGAAAGCTTGCGAAAACAAAAAAAAGAGAGAAATGGCAAAAAAAAGAATAGAAAGAAAAAGAAAAAGCAAGCAGAAAAAGCCAATAGCCCTTAAAACCAAAAGGCAAGGGTAAAAAGGATCCAAGGCTTTGAGCATCAATGGATAGGAGGGCCCAAGGAAATAAAATCCAGGCCTAAGCGGCTAAATCAAGCTGTCCCTAACCATGTTCTTGTGGCATGCAGGTCCAAGTGAAAAGCTTGAGACTGAGTGGTTAAAGTCATGATCCAAAGCAAAAAGAGTGTGCTTAAGAGCTCTGGACACCTCTAACTGGGGACTTTAGCAAAGCTAAGTCACAATCTGAAAAGGTTCACCCAGTTATGTGTCTGTGGAATTTATGTATCTGGTGGTAATACTGGAAAACAAAGTGCTTAGGGCCACGGCCAAGACTCATAAGTAGCTGTGTTCAAGAATCAACATGCTTAACTAGGAAAGTCAATAACACTATCCGAAATTCTAAGTTCCTAGAGAAGCCAATCATTCTGAACCTCAAAGGAAAAAGTGAGATGCCAAAACTGTTCAGAAGCAAAAAGCTACAAGTCCCGCTCATCTAATTAGAATTAATATTCATTGATATTTTGGAATTTATAGTATATTCTCTTCTTTTTATCCTATTTTTTTAGTTGCTTGGGGACAAGCAACAATTTAAGTTTGGTGTTGTGATGAGCGGATAATTTATACGCTTTTTGGCATTGTTTTTAGGTAGTTTTTAGTAAGTTCAAGCTACTTTTAGGGATGTTTTCATTAGTTTTTATGTTAAATTCACATTTTTGGACTTTACTATGAGTTTACGTGTTTTTCTGTGATTTCAGGTAATTTCTGGCTGAAATTGAAGGACTTGAGCAAAACTCTGAAAAAGGCTGACAAAAGGACTGCTGATGCTGTTAGAATCTGACCTCCCTGCACTCGAAATGGATAATAGTCCATACTTTATTCGGGAATTGACGACGTAAATTGGCGCTCAACGCCAAGTACATGCTGCTGTCTGGAGTCAAACGCTAGAAACACGTCACAACCCGGAGTTGAACGCCAGAAACATGCTATAACTCGGTGTTCAACTCCAATAAACACCTCAGCTCGTGGATAGATTAAGCTCAGCCCAAACATACACCAAGTGGGCCCCGGAAGTGGATTTATGCATCAAATACTTACTCATGTAAACCCTAGTAGCTAGTTTAGTATAAATAAGACTTTTTACTAGTGTATTAGTCGTCTTTTGACCACGTTTCATCTTTGGTCTCAGTTTTATTTTATTCTTCATCTTAAGAGGCTATTGATCACGTTTTAGGGGGCTGGCCATTCGGCCATGCCTGAACCTTTCACTTATATATATTCAACGGTGGAGTTTCTGCACACCATAGATTAAGGGTGTGGAGTTCTGCTGTACCTCAAGTTTCAATACAATTACTATTATTTTCTATTCAATTCTCTTTTATTCTTATTCCAAGATATTCATTGTACTTCAACTTGATGAATGTGATGATCCGTGACACTCATCATCATTCTCACCTATGAACGCGCGTGACTGACAACCACTTCCGTTCTACTTTAGGCCAGGCGCATATCTCTTAGATTCCCCAACCGAATCTTCGTGGTATAAGCTAGATAGATGGCGGCATTCATGGGGATCCGGAAAGTCTAACCTTGTCTGTGGTATTCCGAGTAGGATTCCGGGAATCCGGAAAGTCTAACCTTGTCTGTGGTATTCCGAGTAGAATTCCGGTATTGAATGACTGTGACGAGCTTCAAACTTCTGAAGGCTGGGTGTTAGTGACAGACGCAAAAGAATCAAGGGATTCTATTCCAACCTGATTGAGAACCGACAGATGATTAGCCGTGCTGTGACAGAGCATAGGACCATTTTCACTGAGAGGATGGGATGTAGCCATCGACAAAGGTGATGCCTCCAGACAATTAGCCATGCAGTGACAGCACATAGGACCATTTTCCCGAGAGGATGAAAAGTAGCCATTGAAGACGGTGATGCCCTACATACAGCTTGCCATGGAAAGGAGTAAGAAGGATTGGATGAATGTAATAAGAAAGTAGAGATTCAAGAGGAGCACAGCATCCCCAAACGCCTATCTGAAATTCCCACTATTGATTTACATAAGTATTTCTATCCTATTTTATTTTCTATTTATTATTTATTTTCGAACTTATCATAAACCATTTAATCTGCCTATCTGAGATTTACAAGGTGACCATAGCTTGCTTCATACCAACAATCTCTGTGGGATCGACCCTTACTCACGTAAGGTATTACATGGACAACCCAGTGCACTTGCTGGTTAGTTGAATGGAGTTGTGATCATAAATTCCAATAGAGCCAATTTTTAAATTCCATTCAAAGTACAAGGAGTACAACTTTAAGGATCACAATTTCATCCACCAGAATACAAAGCCAAAATGCCTTATCCTCAGAAACTCCGCCAAGCAGAACAGGATAAGCAATTTGCCCGCTTTGCAGACTATCTCAGGACTCTTGAAGTAAAGATTCTGTTTGTAGAGGCACTTGAGCAAATACCATCTTATGCTAAGTTCATGAAAGAGATCTTAAGTCATAAGAAGGATTGGAGGGAAAATGAAAAAGTTTACCTCACTGAAGAATGCAGTGCAGTCATTCTGAAAAGCTTACCAGAAAAGCTTAAGGATCCTAGAAGCTTTATGATACCATGCACATTAGAAGGTACTTGTACCAAGCAAGCTCTATGTGATCTTGGGGCAAGTATTAACCTAATACCTACAGCTACTATCAAAAAGCTTGGGTTGACTGATGAAGTTAAACCAACCCGGATATGTCTCCAACTTGCTGACGGATCCATTAAATACGCATCAGGCGTGATTGAAGACATGATTGTCAAGGTTGGGCCATTTGCCTTTCCCACTGACTTTGTGGTGCTGGAAATGGAGGAGCATAAGAGTGCAACTCTCATTCTGGGAAGACATTTCCTAGCAACTGGCCGAACTCTCATTGATGTTCAAAAAGGGGAAGTAACCCTGAGAGTCAATGAGGATGAGTTCAAGTTGAATGTTGTCAAAGCCATGCAGTATCCAGACACCCAAAATGACTGCATGAGCATTGATATTATTGACTCTCTGGTAAAAGAAATCAATATGGCTGAGAGTCTCAAATCAGAGCTGGAGGATATCTTTAAAGATGTTCAGCCTGATCTGGAGGAATCAGAGAGAATAATAGAACCTCTGAAAATCCCTTAAGAAGAGGAGAAACCTCCTAAACCCGAGCTCAAACCATTACCACCATCCCTGAAATATGCATTTCTAGGAGAAGGTGATACCTTTCCTGTAATCATAAGCTCTATCTTAGAGCCACAGGAAGAGGAAGCACTAATTCAAGTGCTAAAGACACACAAGATAGCTCTTGGGTGGTCCGTCAGTGATCTTAAGGTCATTAGCCCAGCCATATGCATGCACAAGTGGTGCACGAAATTGTGATCAATACTTTTCACAACTCAAATAATCCCCGGTAATGAATCCAAAAACTTGGTGTTCAATACCATGGCATAAACACAACTTTGCACAACTAACCAGCAAGTGCACTGGGTCGTCCAAGTAATAAACCTTACGCGAGTAAGGGTCGATCCCACGGAGATTGTTGGTATGAAGCAAGCTATGGTCACCTTGTAAATCTTAGTCAGGCAGACTCAAATGGGTATAGTGATATACGAATAAAACATAAAGATAAAGATAGAGATACTTATGTAATTCATTGGTAGGAACTTCAGATAAGCGTATGAAGATGCCTTCCCTTCCGTCTCTCTGCTTTCCTACTGTCTTCTTCCAATCCTTCTTACTCCTTTCCATGGCAAGCTTAAGCAAGGGTTTCACCGTTGTCAGTGGCTACCTCCCATCCTCTCAGTGGAAATGTTCAACGCACCCTGTCACGGCACGGCTATCCATCTGTCGGTTCTCGATCAGGCCGGAATAGAATCCAGTGATTCTTTTGTGTCTGTCACTAACGCCCCGCCCTCAGGAGTTTGAAGCACGTCACAGTCATTCAATCATTGAATCCTACTCAGAATACCACAGACAAGGTTAGACCTTCCGGATTCTCTTGAATGCTGCCATCAGTTCTAGCCTATACCATGAAGACTCTGATCTCACGGAATGGCTGGCTCGTTTGTCAGGCGAGCACTCGGTTGTCAGGCGATCAACCATGCATCGTGTATCAGGAATCCAAGAGATATTCACCCAATCGAAGGTAGAACGGCGGTGGTTGTCAGTCACACGTTCATAGGTGAGAATGATGATGAGTGTCACGGATCATCACATTCATCAAGTTGAAGAACAAGTGATATCTTAGAACAAGAACAAGCGGAATTGAATAGAAGAACAATAGTAATTGCATTAATACTCGAGGTACAGCAGAGCTCCACACCTTAATCTATGGTGTGTAGAAACTCCACCGTTGAAAATACATAAGAACAAGGTCTAGGCATGGCCGTGAGGCCAGCCTCCCAATGATCTAAGAACTAGATGTCCAAAGATTCAAAGATCTCCAGATGATAAAATACAATAGTAAAAGGTCCTACTTATAGGGAACTAGTAGCTTAAGGATTACAAAGATGAGTAAATGACATAAAAATCCTCTTCCGGGCCCACTTGGTGTGTGCTTGGGCTGAGCAATGAAGCATTTTTCGTGTAGAGACTCTTCTTGGAGTTAAACGCCAGCTTTTATGCCAGTTTGGGCGTTTAACTCCCATTTTGGTGCCAGTTCTGGCGTTTAACGCTGGGAAATCTGAAGGTGACTTTGAACGCCGGTTTGGGCCATGAAATCTTGGGCAAAGTATGGACTATCATATATTGCTGGAAAGCCCATGATGTCTACTTTCCAACGCCGTTGAGAGCGCGCCAATTGGGCTTCTGTAGCTCCAGAAAATCCATTTCGAGTGCAGGGAGGTCAGAATCCAACAGCATCTGCAGTCCTTTTCAGTCTCTGAATCAGATTTTTGCTCAGGTCCCTCAATTTCAGCCAGAAAATACCTGAAATCATAGAAAAACACACAAACTCATAGTAAAGTCCAGAAAAGTGAATTTTAACTAAAAACTAATAAAAATATACTAAAAACTAACTAAATCCTACTAGAAACATACTAAAAACAATGCCAAAAAGCGTACAAATTATCCGCTCATCACAACACCAAACTTAAATTGTTGCTTGTCCTCAAGCAACTGAAAATCAAATAAGATAAAAAGAAGAGAATATGCAATGAATTCCAAAAACATCTATGAAGATCAGTATTAATTAGATGAGCGGGGCTTTTAGCTTTTTGCCTCTGAATAGTCTTGGCATCTCACTCTATCATTTGAAATTCAGAATGATTGGCTTCTTTAGGAACTCAGAATCCAGATAGTGTTATTGATTCTCCTAGTTAAGTATGATGATTCTTGAACACAGCTACTTCATGAGTCTTGGCCGTGGCCCAAAGCACTCTGTCTTCCAGTATTACCACCGGATACATACATGCCACAGACACATAATTGGGTGAACCTTTTCAGATTGTGACTCAGCTTTGCTAGAGTCCCCAATTAGAGGTGTCCAGGGTTCTTAAGCACACTCTTTTTGCCTTGGATCACAACTTTATTTCTTTCTTTTTCTTTCTTTTTCTCTTTCTCCCTTTTTTCATTTTTTTTTGTATTCACTGCTTTTTCTTGCTTCAAGAATCATTTTTATGATTTTTCAGATCCTCAGTAACATGTCTCCTTTTTCATCATTCTTTCAAGAGCCAACATTCATGAACCACAAATTCAAAAGACATATGCACTGTTTAAGCATACATTCAGAAAACAAAAATGTTGCCACCACATCAAAATAATTAAACTGTTATAAAATTCAAAATTCATGCAATTCTTTCTTTTTTTTCAATTAAGAACATTTTTAGCTTGTAAGAGTGACTCTCGATCCAGGTTTTATATTCCTTTGTTTTAAGGTTACCTTTCACTTTATTTATTTATTCCAGCATTTGAGTTAATTATTTACTTTTATAATTTAATTTATGAATTATTCCATGTCACAGATTATTGTTTGAATTAATGATAATTGAGGTATTTTTAGTTTATGATTGCTTGCTTTTATTTACGTTACCATTGCTTCCGATCTGAAGATATTTTTATTCCAGTAATTTACTTTTTCCCTTTTTAGTCTTGGTTAGGAAATCAGTAACTCAACAGTTATCAAACTCAGCATAATTGATAATCGTTATCTTGCTAATTGAACTGAACTTTGATAATCCCAACTTTTTTTTAGGAAATAAATAGGATTCGAAGGTCAACTAATTAGTCCCTTGACTTTCCTTTACTTTAAAGGTTGACTAAGTGGAAATTAGATACAACTTTCATTATTATTGAGAGAGATCACCAAGTTGGACTTCCAATTTCTCTTACCTTGCCAAAAGTTGTTTTTACAGTTATTAATTACTTTTAATCGCCATTTAAATTAATTGTCATTTAAATCACTTGCTTCTCATCTTCTAAACCCCGATTACAACCTTTATAGCCAATAATAAGAACATACCTCCCTGCAATTCCTTGAGAAGATGACCCGAGGTTTAATACTCGGTTATCAATTTTAAAGGGGTTTGTTACTTGTGACAACCAAAACTTTGTACGAAGGGATTTCTGTCGGTTTAGAGACTATATCTACAACGCGACTGTTTTTATGAAATTCTTTACTGGCAAAAATCCTAACGTCAAAATAGCACCGTTGCCGGGGAATTGCAAACATGTGCCTTATTATTGGTTATTGTAAATATTTTTCAAAAAAAAATATATATATATATTTTTTATTTTAATTTTTATCTGTTTCAGCTCTTCCCTCTTATTTCTGATATCTAGTATGAATTCTCACTCCTCTCGCTTTGAGTTTGGTTCTAACTTTGTTGAAGGAAACAGAAACCACAGCAGGAATATGCATCAAGGTCAGACCAATCAAGGATGGATGGAGCCAAGAGGATCTAATCAACCCTTTAGGCAACAACACCCTCCGAGATATCCTGGACAAAGACCATTCTACAATGCATACCTAGCTGAAAGATACGGTGGACAACCTTGTAACTACCAACAAGCCCCACCCCGTGCATATAGGCCACCCCTTCAACATAACCTCGAACTACCACACTCACAAGCTTCTTTTCATCATTCGCCACCATATGATCCTTCCTTACCCCAGTACCAACCCAATCACTCCCAATCACCACCACCCCATTTTGTATCATGTCCAAGTCCGGCAACCCGAGAAGCAGAGGTTCGCCTAAAGGAAACAGTAGATAATCTTCAAACCACCATTCAACAACTGGAGCAAGCAGTAATTCAATGGGTTTCTAGGCTCTCAAATATACAAGGATCAGCCACAACTCTATGTGGATAGTCTAATGAAGAGCGGAGCATGAAAGAGATACCAGAAACTCCAGTGGACAAGACAGGAAATGAATTTGTACTAGAACAAGTAGAAGAAGCTGTCATTGTTCAAGAAGAAGAGTTGGTTGAAGATCTAGGAGATGTTGAACCTCCATGGGAATCCAGAGCTAAGGATAACTCTGTTAGGGACGTTACAGTTGATGTTGAGGAGGGTGTACAACCTCCAAAGCATATCATGGTTGAAGACTTTAAAGGAGACGATCAAGAGATGGATTCAATCATTAATGAATTCTTATCTACATTTGAATCCTCTCCCAATGGATTTGACATGGAGACTACAGAAGAAGAAACACAACCTCCCTTGCCCTTGGTGAACGCTGAAGAAGAGATTGAATTGGAAGAAATCCACCAAGAGGAAGATGTTGATATTGAAGAAGATTGCCAAGAGGTGGAAGATGTCGAAGAAGAGCACAAGGGAGTGGAGCTTGCACGTTCATTAGAAACACCTCCCCCTAAGTTGCCATTATCCTTCACAATATTCAAGTGGGTGAAATTCATATCCCCTAGCTTTCTAATTCCACTTGAATACGGGCTACTGGAGACGGATGGTCAACTTAGAGCTCTCTGTGGTATTAAGAGTAAGAAAAAGATGGTCAGTGATAAGATTTATCCTGCAAGGTTCAACTTGGTTGTGTGCTCAACATTCAAACGCAAAGGTTGGTTTAGAGCTCAACTGACTGGGTCTAGGAAGTTATTTGGCAGCTCTAGTGAGAATTCAGATTGCTTGCTACCCGGATGGAATCATGATGATCTACACAAAGATGGGTGCAAAGGCAAGGTCTGGGACCCCGGAATCCATTCTATCAATCACCACTCTTGGGGCCTTGTCACTTGCTTTAACTTACTTGAAGGCTTTCTGCGCCTAGTTTGGGACCCCAGAGGCTACTGGAAGTACAAACATTGGTGGGGATTCCTGGATCAGTACAAGCATAAACCACCATAACAGGAAGCTCACCAATTGTCCAACTTAAGGACTTTAACTAAAAGTGCTAGGTGGGAGACAACCCACCATGGTATGATCGTTCCTTTTGCAATTTTAATTTTATTCAGTTTTATTTGTTTTTGAGTTTTATTTTAATTTTATTGAACCTGGAATCATGCATAGCATTCACATTAAGCATTGCATTCTGCATACTGCATAAAAAAAAGGATGCCACGCGACGCGACTTGATGAGCGGATAATTTATACACTTTTTGGCATTGTTTTTAGTATGTTTTTGGTAGTTTTAGTTAAGTTCTTATTATATTTTCATTAGTTTTTAGTTAAAATTCACTTTTCTGGACTTTACTATGAGTTTGTGTGTTTTTCTGTGATTTCAGGTATTTTCTGGCTGAAATTGAGGGACCTGAGCAAAAATCTGATCCAGAGACTTGAAAGGACTGCAGATGCTGTTGGATTCTGACCTCCCTGCACTCGAAGTGTATTTTCTGGAGCTACAGAAGCCCAATTGGCGCGCTCTCAACGGCGTTGGAAAGTAGACATCCTGGGCTTTCCAGCAATATATGATAGTCCATACTTTTCCCAAGATTTGATGGCCCAAACCGGCGTTCAAAGTCACCTACAGAAATTCCAGCGTTAAACGCCGGAACTGGCACCTGATTGGGAGTTAAACGCCCAAACTGGCATAAAAGCTGGCGTTTAACTCCAGAAAAAGTCTCTACACGAAATTCCTTCATTGCTCAGCCCAAGCACACACCAAGTGGGCCCGGAAGTGGATTTTTATGTCATTTACTTATCTTTGTAAACCTTAGGCTACTAGTTTTCTATAAGTAGGACCTTTTACTATTGTATTTTCATCTGGGTTCTTCTGGTTCCCTCTCTGGGGCCGAAACCAATGATCACTTTTGTTCTTATGTATTTTCAACGGTGGAGTTTCTACACACCATAGATTAAGGTGTGGAGCTCTGCTGTACCTCGAGTATTAATGCAATTACTATTGTTCTTCTATTCAATTCCGCTTGTTCTTGTTCTAAGATATCACTTGTTCTTCAACTTGATGAATGTGATGATTCGTGACACTCATCATCATTCTCACCTATGAACAAGGTGACTGACAACCATTCTTGTTCTACAAGCATCTGAGGCTTAGTGAATATCTCTTGGATTCTTTAACCGGAATCCTCGTGGTATAGGCAGGACCTGATGGCGGCATTCAAGAGAATCCGGAAGGTCTAAACCTTGTCTGTGGTATTCTGAGTAGGATTCAATGACTGAATGACTGCGACGTGCTTCAAACTCTTGAGGGCGGGGCGTTAGTGACAGACGCCAAAAGAATCAATGGATTCTATTCCGGTCTGATTGAGAACCGACAGATGAATTCCGCTATGCTGTGACGGAGCATATGCAATCGCTTTCACTGAGAGAATGGGAGGTAGCTGCTGACAACAGTGAAACCCTACACGAGCTTGCCATGGAAAGGAGTAAAAAGGATTGGATGAAGGCAGTAGGAAAGCAGAGAGACGGAAGGGAAGGCATCTTCATACGCTTGTCTGAAGCTCTTGCACCAATGACATACATAAGTATCTCTATCTTTATCTTTTATGTTATTTTCGTTCATCACCATATCCATTTGAGTCTGCCTGACTAAGATTTACAAGATGACCATAGCTTGCTTCATACCACCAATCTCCGTGGGATCGACCCTTACTCGCGTAAGGTTTATTACTTGGACGACCCAGTGCACTTGCTGGTTAGTTGTGCGAAGTTGTGTAATGCCATGGAATTGAACCACCAAGTTTTTGGAGTTCATGACCAGGGATTATGAGAGTTGTGAAAAGTAGTGATCACAATTTCGTGCATCAAGTTTTTGGCGCCGTTGCCGGGGATTGTTCTTGTGTAT
Organism: Arachis stenosperma; assembly: GCF_014773155.1. Lineage (NCBI taxonomy): Eukaryota > Viridiplantae > Streptophyta > Magnoliopsida > Fabales > Fabaceae > Arachis > Arachis stenosperma. Next base: position 81,834,345 of record NC_080385.1, on the reverse strand, counting down.
GGACAACTGACGGTTCATCTTGTTGCTTAGATTAGGTATTTTTCTTCAGAGTTCTTAAGAATGAATTCTAGTGTTTCAAGGTGATGTTCTTATCATCACCAAAGCTGATTGATTCTCATCAATTTAGCTCTTGAATGCAATGTCCTGCTGAAGCTTTGCCGGCCATGTCTAATTCCTTTAGACTAAAGCTTTAGACTAACATTGCATGATTCCTGGAATTCTCATTAAGAATTTTGATACCTTTATTTTCCTTTTCACTTAATTTTCGAAAAAAACCAAAAAAAAAAAATTTACAAAATCATAAAAACCAAAAATATTTCTTGTTTGAGTATAGAGTCTCATTTTAAGTTGGGTGTCAATTGCATGTTTCTGTTCTTATTGCATTCATGCATGTGTCTTCATTAATCTTCAAGTTGTTCTTGATGATTTCCTTGTTTTGATCTTTGAATTCTATTGACTTGAGTGTTTTGTTGTTTCTCATATGCATTCTCATCTTGTTAGTGTCAGTAGTATACAAACTGCTAAGTTTGGTGTCTTGCATGCATTGTTATTTGATTTTAGTTGCATTTTGACTGTTCCTCATTATTAAAAATCCAAAAATATTTTTAATTTGTGTCTTTTCAAGTCAATAATACACAGAATTGAAGATTCAGAACATACAGCAGAGGAATTATACAGAAAGAGCTGGGCATTCAAAAATGCCCAGTGAAGAAGACAGACTGGCGTTTAAACGCCAGCCAGGGTGCCTGGCTGGGCGTTTAACGCCCAAAAAGGGTGCATTTTGGGCGTTAAACGCCAGAATGGATACCATTCTGGGCGTTTAACGCCAGGATGGTGCTAGGGGGAAGATTTTGTTTTCAAATCAATTTTTTTTCAAGTTTTTCAAAATCAAATCTTTTTCAAATCATATCTTTTCAATCAAATGTTTTCAAAACTAATTTCTTTCCTTTTTCAAAGATACTTACTAACAATTAATGATTTGATTGAACATTTTTTGCCTTTTCTGTTGAGGAAGGTTTTATGTTTGAATCATATCCTTTCTTGTTAGGCAAGTCATTAACTTTCAAATCAAATTTTTTTTAAAATGTTTTTCAAATCATATCTTTTTTTTAAAATTGTTTTCAAATCATATCTTTTCATCACATCTTTTTAAAACCAATCATATCTTCTTAACTACATCTTTTTCAAAATAGTTTTCAATCAAATCTTTTTGATTTCTAATTTAAAAATCTTTTTCAAAAATCACTTGGTTTCTTTTCCACTTTGATTTTCGAAAATCAATTAGTGTTTTTCAAAAATGTTTTCAAAATATTTTAATTAATTTTCGAAAAATTACTTCCCTCCTTCTCACATCCTTCTAGTTATGGAGTACCACTCCTTCTCAATGCACAATTCGAACCTTATCTAAGTAAAGTTCGAATTCTTCTTCCCCTTCTTCTTTCTATTTCTCTTTTCCTCTGACACCTCAAGGAATCTCTATACTGTGACATAGAGGATTCCACATTTTCTTGTTCTCTTCTCTTTCATATGAGCAGGAGCAGAGACAAAGGCATTCTTGTTGAAGCTGACCCTGAACCCGAAAGGACCTTGAAGAGAAAGCTAAGAGAAGCCAAATCACAACTCTCTTTAGAGGACCTGACCGAATTCTTCAAAGAAGAAGAAGACATGGCAGCCGAAAACAACAATAATGCAAACAATGCAAGGAAGGTGCTGGGTGACTTTACTGCACCTACTCCTGATTTTTATGGGAGAAGCATCTCTATCCCTGCCATTGGAGCAAACAACTTTGAGCTTAAGCCTCAATTAGTTTCTCTAATGCAACAGAATTGCAAGTTCCATGGACTTCCAATGGAAGATCCTCATCAGTTTTTAGCTGAATTCTTGCAAATCTGTGACACAGTCAAGACTAATGGGGTTGACCCTGAGGTCTATAGACTGATGCTATTCCCTTTTGCTGTAAGAGACAGAGCTAGGATATGGTTGGACTCTCAACCTAAAGAAAGCCTGGACTCTTGGGAAAAGCTAGTCAATGCCTTCTTGGCAAAGTTCTTTCCACCACAAAGGTGGAGTAAGCTTAGAGTGGAGGTCCAAACCTTCAGATAGAAGGATGGGGAATCCCTATATGAAGCTTGGGAAAGATACAAATAATTAATCAGAAAATGTCCTTCTGACATGCTTTCTGAATGGAGCATCATAGGTATTTTCTATGATGGTCTCTCTGAACTGTCCAAGATGTCTTTGGATAGCTCTGCTGGAGGATCTCTTCATCTGAAGAAGACGCCTACAGAGGCTCAAGAGCTAATTGAAATGGTTGCAAATAACCAATTCATGTACACTTCTGAAAGGAATCCTGTAAACAATGGGACTAGTCAGAAGAAAGGAGTTCTTGAGATTGACACTCTGAACGCCATTTTGGCTCAGAATAAAATATTGACTCAACAAGTCAATTTGATTTCTCAAAGTCTGTCTGGAATGCAAAATGCACCAAACAGTACTAAGGATGCTTCATCTGAGGAAGAAGCTTATGATCCTGAGAACCCTTCCATGGAAGAGGTGAATTACCTAGGAGAACCCTATGGAAACACCTATAATTCTTCATGGAGAAATCACCCAAATCTCTCATGGAAGAATCAAGAGAGACCTCAACAAGGTTTCAATAACAATAATGGTGGAAGAAACAGGTTTAGCAATAGCAAGCCTTTTCCATCATCTTCTCAGCAATAGACAGAGAGTTCTAAGCAGAATACTTCTGACTTAGCAACAATGGTCTCTGATCTAATAAGACCACTCAAAGTTTCATGAATGAAACAAGGTCCTCCATCAGAAATTTGGAAGGACAAGTGGGTCAGCTGAGCAAGAAAGTTACTGAACTCCCTCCTAGCACTCTCCCAAGTAATACAGAAGAAAATCCAAAAGGAGAGTGCAAAGCCATAGACATGGCCGAATATGGAGAGGAAAGAGAGGAGGAGGACGCCACTGAGGAAGACCTCAGTGGGCGTGTACCAATCTCCTCTGAGTTCCTCAATGAGGAACAATGGGAATCTGAGGCTCAAAATGAGACCATAGAGATTCCATTGGACCTACTTCTGCCATTCATGAGCTCTGATGAGTATTCTTCCTCTGAAGAGGATGAGTATGTCACTGAAGAGCAAGTTGCTAAATACCTTGGAGCAATCATGAAGCTAAATGACAAGTTATTTGGAAATGAGACTTGGGAAGATGAACCACCTTTGCTCACCAAAGAACTGGATGACTTGTCTAGGCAGAAACTGCCTCAAAAGAGGCAGGATCCTGGGAAGTTTTCTATACCTTGTACCATAGGCACCATGACCTTCAAGAAGGCCTTGTGTGACTTAGGGTCAAGTGTAAACCTCATGCCCCTCTCTGTAATGGAGAAATTAGGGATCTGTGAGGTGCAAGCTGCAAGAATCTCATTAGAGATGGCTGACAATTCAAGAAAACAAGCTCATGGACTTGTAGAGAATGTTTTGGTGAAGATTGAAGACCATTACATTCCTACTGATTTCATAGTCCTAGATATTGAGAAGTGCATGAATGAATCCATCATCCTTGGTAGACCCTTCCTAGCCACAGCAAAGGCTGTGATTGATGTTGATAGAGGAGAGTTGATCATTCAAGTGAATGAAGAATCCTTGGTGTTTAAGGCCCAAGGACATCCCTCTATCATCATGGAGAGGAAGCATGAAGAGCTTCTCTCAAAACAGAGCCAAGCAGAGCCCCCACAGTCAAACTCTAAGTTTGGTGTTGGGAGGCCACAACCAAACTCTAAGTTTGGTGTTGAATCCCCACATTCAAACTCTAAGTTTGGTGTTGGGAGGTTCCAACACGGTTCTGAGTATTTCTGAGGCTCCATGAGAGTCCTCTGTCAAGCTACTGACATTAAAGAAGCGCTTGTTGGGAGGCAACCCAATGATTATAATTTATATAGTTTCTTTTGTTATTTTATTTTTTTTTGTAGGTTGATGATCATAAGAAGTCACAAAATCCATTGAAAAAGCAAAAACAGAATGAAAAACAGGAAAAAAAACAGCACACCCTGGAGGAAGAAGTCACTGGCGTTTAAACGCCAGTGAGGCTAGCTGTTGGGCGTTTAACGCCCAGTCTGGCACCATTCTGGGCGTTTAACGCCAGAAAGGGGCACCAGACTGGCGTTAAACGCCAGAAAAGGGCTAGAACCTGGCGTTAAACGCCAGGAATGGGCACCAGCCCGGTGTTTAACGCCAGAAATGGCTCAAAACGTGGATTTTGATGCCAATTGGTGCAGGGATGACTTTTCCTTGACACCACAGGATCTGTGGACCCCACAGGATCCCCACCAACCCCACCACCACTCTCTCTCTTCTTCCCCCATTCACCAATCACCTCAATACCTCTTCCCCAAAACCCCTTCACCACTCCCCCCACCACTCACCCTTCAAATTCAAACCACTTTTCCTCCCAACCACCCATACATGGCCGAACTCCTTCTCCCCTCTCTCCTATAAATACCCTTCTTCCCTCTTCATTTTAACACAACCTAAACACCACTTCTCCCCTCTTTGGCCGAATACACCACCATCTCCCTCTCCCTCATTTCTTCTTCTTCTACTCTCTTCTTTCTTCTTTTGCTCGAGGACGAGCAAACATTTTAAGTTTGGTGTGGTAAAAGCGTTGCTTTTTCGTTTTTCCATAACCATTATGGCATACAAGAGACCCCTCTCATCAAGAGATCCCTGAAATACCTCAAGGGATGCACTTTCCTCCACAAGACTATTGGGAGCAACTAAACACCTCCCTAGGAGAATTAAGTTCCAACATGGGACAACTAAGGGTGGAGCACCAAGAACACTCCATTCTCCTCCATGAAATTAGAGAAGATCAAAGAATCATGAGAGAGGAGCAACAAAGACAAGGAAGAGATATTGAGGAGCTCAAGCACTCCATAGGACCTTCAAGAGGAAGGAAGAGCCGCCATCACTAAGGTGGACCCGTTCCTTGATTTCCTTGTTCTTTATTCTTCTGTTTTTCGAATTTTAGTGCTTATGTTTATCTATGTTTGTGTCTTATGATCATTAGTGTCTTAGTGTCTATGCCTTAAAGTTATGAATGTCCTATGAATCCATCACCTTTCTTAAAAGAAAACTGTTTTTATTACAAAGGAACAAGAAGTACAGGATTTCAAATTCATCTTTAAAACTAGCTTAATTAGTTTGATGTGGTGACAATACTTTTTGTTTTCTAAATGTATGCTTGAACAGTGCATATGTCTTTTGAATTTGTTGTTCATGAATGTTAAAATTGTTGGCTCTTGAAAGAATGATGAAAAAGGAGACATGTTACTGAGGATCTGAAAAATCATAAAAATGATTCTTGAAGCAAGAAAAAGCAGTGAATACAAAAAAAAAAAACAACGAAAAAAAAAGGGAGAAAAAGAAAAAGAAAGAAAGAAATAAAGTTGTGATCCAAGGCAAAAAGAGTGTGCTTAAGAACCCTGGACACCTCTAATTGGGGACTTTAGCAAAGCTGAGTCACAATCTGAAAAGGTTCACCCAATTATGTGTCTGTGGCATGTATGTATCCGGTGGTAATACTGGAAGACAGAGTGCTTTGGGCCACGGCCAAGACTCAATAAGTAGCTGTGTTCAAGAATCATCATACTTAACTAGGAGAATCAATAACACTATCTGGATTCTGAGTTCCTAAAGAAGCCAATCATTCTGAACCTCAGAGGATAAAGTGAGATGCCAAAACTGTTTGGAGGCAAAAAGCTACTAGTCCCGCTCATCTAATTTGGAGCTGTGTTTCATTGATAATTTGGAGTCTATAGTATATTCTCTTCTTTTTATCTTATTTGATTTTCAGTTGCTTGGGGACAAGCAACAATTTAAGTTTGGTGTTGTGATGAGCGGATAATTTATACACTTTTTGGCATTGTTTTTAGTATGTTTTTGGTAGTTTTAATTAAGTTCTTATTATATTTTTATTAGTTTTTAGTTAAAATTCACTTTTCTGGACTTTACTATGAGTTTGTGTGTTTTTCTGTGATTTCAGGTATTTTCTGGCTGAAATTGAGGGACCTGAGCAAAAATCTGATCCAGAGACTTGAAAGGACTGCAGATGCTGTTGGATTCTGACCTCCCTGCACTCGAAGTGGATTTTCTGGAGCTACAGAAGCCCAATCGGCGCGCTCTCAACGGCGTTGGAAAGTAGACATCCTGGGCTTTCCAGCAATATATGATAGTCCATACTTTGCCCAAGATTTGATGGCCCAAACCGGCGTTCAAAGTCACCTACAGAAATTCCAGCGTTAAACGCCGGAACTGGCACCTGATTGGGAGTTAAACGCCCAAACTGGCATAAAAGCTGGCGTTTAACTCCAGAAAAAGTCTCTACACGAAATTCCTTCATTGCTCAGCCCAAGCACACACCAAGTGGGCCCGGAAGTGGATTTTTATGTCATTTACTTATCTTTGTAAACCTTAGGCTACTAGTTTTCTATAAGTAGGACCTTTTACTATTGTATTTTCATCTGGGTTCTTCTGGTTCCCTCTCTGGGGCCGAAACCAATGATCACTTTTGTTCTTATGTATTTTCAACGGTGGAGTTTCTACACACCATAGATTAAGGTGTGGAGCTCTGCTGTACCTCGAGTATTAATGCAATTGCTATTGTTCTTCTATTCAATTCCGCTTGTTCTTGTTCTAAGATATCACTTGTTCTTCAACTTGATGAATGTGATGATTCATGACACTCATCATCATTCTCACCTATGAACAAGGTGACTGACAACCATTCTTGTTCTACAAGCATCTGAGGCTTAGTGAATATCTCTTGGATTCTTTAACCGGAATCCTCGTAGTATAGGCAGGACCTGATGGCGGCATTCAAGAGAATCCGGAAGGTCTAAACCTTGTCTGTGGTATTCTGAGTAGGATTCAATGACTGAATGACTGCGACGTGCTTCAAACTCCTGAGGGCGGGGCGTTAGTGACAGACGCCAAAAGAATCAATGGATTCTATTCCGGTCTGATTGAGAACCGACAGATGAATTCCGCTATGCTGTGACGGAGCATATGCAATCGCTTTCACTGAGAGGATGGGAGGTAGCTGCTGACAACAGTGAAACCCTACACGAGCTTGCCATGGAAAGGAGTAAGAAGGATTGGATGAAGGCAGTAGGAAAGCAGAGAGACGGAAGGGAAGGCATCTTCATACGCTTGTCTGAAGCTCTTGCACCAATGACATACATAAGTATCTCTATCTTTATCTTTTATGTTATTTTCGTTCATCACCATATCCATTTGAGTCTGCCTGACTAAGATTTACAAGATGACCATAGCTTGCTTCATACCACCAATCTCCGTGGGATCGACCCTTACTCGCGTAAGGTTTATTACTTGGACGACCCAGTGCACTTGCTGGTTAGTTGTGCGAAGTTGTGTAATGCCATGGAATTGAACCACCAAGTTTTTGGAGTTCATGACCAGGGATTATGAGAGTTGTGAAAAGTAGTGATCACAATTTCGTGCACCACGACTGCATCAGCGACGCGTCCGCGTCGCAAGGAGAGGGGAGAAAATAAAAATGAACAGAGAGTCACGCTGGAGCGTGGCTGGAGGCGTGCCAGTGGCACAAATCGACCCACGCGATCGCGTCGCTGATGCGTCCGCGTCACATGGGCATAATGGCCTCCCAAGCGACCGCATGCCCCACGCGGCCGCGTGCCCTGATTTTCGACGTCAAAAAGGTGCAAGGCCGAAAGTTGTGCTGGAATTGGGTTGGACTCGTGCTAGAAGCCTAAGCCCTCCCACGCGACCGCGTGCCCCACGCAGCCCTGTCGTTTTCCAAAAATGGCCATCCACGCGATCGCGTCACCCCAATTTTGGAAAATAAATTAATTTGAACAGAGAGTTGTGCTGGCGCGAGGCTGCACTTGCGCTAGAAGCATAACATGGGTCACGCGACCGCGTGACCGACGCGACTGCGTCCCCTTACTTAAAGCGCAATCGCGCGAACGCGCGCCCCACGCGTCCGCGTCGCTTGTGCTGCACAGCTTATCCTAATTTGCCAAATATCTTATCTTTTCTTCCCCAATCCTAATTTTTCCTCCCTCCTTTCTTCTTCCCTTCTTTTCCCTTCTAATTTTTCTTATTTTTCTTTTTTATTTTATTTTAATTTATTTGCATACTTTCATTCATTGCATTATTTTCATTGGTGTTGGAAATTTATTTGGGTCATTGTGGATTGCTGCAGAATTATTTGACAATTATATATTACTTTTTAAAGGGTGCTTGCATGTTCAATTTAATACTTTCTATACCTTATTTACCATGCAAGCTATGTGTTTGTGAAAAAGCCTATATAGCATTATGCACTTTCCTACATTACTTTACTCTACTATTCAATGCTTACTTTTCACAAATTTCCTTTACTGTTGTTTTAATTGAATTTAATTGTCAATACAAATGTGATGGTTTGTTACAAATAATGCTTGGTCTATGCTACTCATGTCTTTTTCCGGCATGCCAATAAACACCTTGCATTCACTTGTCATTTTCTGCACTAGCTATTTTTCATTGATGGCTTTTCACATGTACTCGAGAGCATGTGTTAATGTCAATTACATCCTAATGTGCATCCATCACCACTTTTCCCATCCTCTTCCTTGCTATAGTTATCTCTTTGAATTTAATTTACTTTCTTTTCCCTTTTTCAGGATGGCCACTAAGAAAAGAATAGAGAAAGCTACTCCCAAATCACCGGCAAGGAAAGGAACAGAAAGAGCCCCAGCTGAGAAACCACAACCCCCGTTCACTCGCACATCTTAGCATGCACCGAGGACGGTGCAATCTTTAAGTGTGGGGAGGTCGATACCGATCTCCGTGGGTCAGTTAGTCCCTTCTTAACACCAATCTTTGTTTTTCATTGTTGCATCTGCATGTTTGATTGCATGTCTGTTTTATTTGTGCATATTTTACCACTTGGTTGAAGTAATATTTTCTTTTTCAAGAGACTTTTTAGAGTATTTCACTAATTTGAATAAAACTTTTTGAAAAACTTGTATGAAAGAAATATTATTTTGGAACATGGTTTAAAGCTCGAACACACAAAACTAGTGAGATTTTGAGCCTATTTGATTGGTCGTATTTTATCAACCAATATTTTATTTTTGGTGTGTCTTGTTCTCTCTAAAACTGTGATCTTTGTCTTGCTTAATTCTATATTTCCATTTATTTGATGTATGCATGCACTTACATGATTGAGGCCTTTGTTTCACTGAGCTTACATACCCATATGGCCTTACCTTTCATTATCCCTTGCAAACCAATGTTGAGCATATTTTGTAACGACCCAATTTTCAGTACGCCTAGGACACACCGGAAACTGAGCGCTACCAATTTGTCTTCCTAGTTATTATCTATTATTTATCATATGAGCCTGATTCGTTGTTAAAAGCGTAGTTAATTTGTGAGGTGTATTTTTTTGAAAATGTTTGGATTAATAAACATAATCATTTATAATCAATTCACAAATAATAACAGATAAAACAGTTATAAACAACCACACATAAATACATCACAAGCAGCTAACAAGATTCAGTGATCCAGCCTTTATTAGAGTATAGACTTTTAGTTAGAACACCCCTAGATATAGCTAAATAATATCTATATACGTATATATATATATATATATATATATATATATATATATATATATATATATATATATATATATATATATATATATATATACAACATCCCAGGTTCTGACCTGTTCAAGAAGTCCCTAAGCTGGCACCCAGGCTAGCCTAGACTCTATACTCGCCTAGTCCCTCTAAACTACTAAAGCGAGGGAAAGTACGTTCTAAGTCTTCAAAACTCAAGTCAAGTGAACGTCACCAAAGGTAGGACATCATCTGCTATTCCTCTGCATGATCAGACATTGCCATAGGACGTCCCTCTGGTACCTCATCAAGTAGCCACACAACGGGAGTCTCATGCATAGGATTCAGGTTAAAGTGCGCATACGAACGGGGTGCAGACGTTGGCTGGTCTCACAGTATATACATATATATAGATAAAGAGATTCACCCTAGACTCAGAAGACTACCTGGAGCGGAATTCTCTTTACGAACGGTCATCAGTGAACTACGGAAAGGTACTCATGCTTCCATCTGGAGGGGGAAGGGAGAGAGAAGGGGTAAGAACTGGGGAGTTCTTAGTAGGGCTGGGGTTATTAGTTACGTTCATTAATTTTGTGTTGTTTTGCAGACTAATAGCAGAATATAGAGAAGTAGTAAACAGAAGACAGATAAATAGAGAAAATAGAGAAAACAGAAAAAGATCACAAACAGAAGAATACAAGAAAGTAAAACACAGACACAAACACAGAGAATAGAATACAAACAAAGAAAGCATACATTCATGGAACAATCATAATAGAGAAAATGCACAACCAAGTATGATGCATGTTTAGCCCTAGTGCAGGTAATGAGCTCATCTGTCGGTTACATACCCACTACCGACGTTACCCAGCAACCTCTGTCTGGATAAGGCTTTCCTATTGGCAATATCCACCGCAAGCAACCTTTGTCTTGCAGGGTATCCACTGCAAGCAACCTTTGTCTTGCAGGGCGAAACTTATTAGCCGATATACGCCCAACAGACTCACTGTAAGCAACCTCTGTCTTACAGGAGCAACAACATACTCACTGTAAGCAACCTCTGTCTTACAGGAGCAACAACACACTCACTGTAAGCAACCTCTGTCTTACAGGAGCACATTCATCTCGATACCTCTGTAAGCAACCTTTGACTTACAGCAAAGCATTATAGCAAGGTATCCCAGGAAAGCGTTCTCAGTGGTCGTACCACCATCTATCTGATTGCCTTTCTGCAGCAGATTCTTACATAATCATTCTCATTATCATCATTCATTAACATTCTCATTATTCATCATCACTTTCACATTCTTATGCTGTACCTCTTTCTTTCTCTGTTCAATCATGCTATACAAACTCTACAGCTTTTACTTTTACAACATCTTAACTCAAACCATTTCTCTTTGTCACATTACTCTCTTCTCTGTGTCTTTTTACTTTGCTCAGATTACTCTTTTCTCTGTATCCCTCTATTCTGCTATGGTTACTCTGTTCTCTGTGTTTATTTACTCTGCTCTGGTTTCTCTGCTTAACATATGTATTTAAAGCTTATGTAAATTTCGGTATGAATAGTTAGCCTGTCCCAAGTATAGGTTCATTAAGTCTATACTGAAACAGTTTAACTTTTCATATAATACTTAACCCTAGTCGCAACTCAAGGACTAACTATGTTGCCCTAGTTCGTTCACTAATTCTATCTGTTTTTCTGTCATTAAAACATTACAGACTTTTTCTTCGATTTTTATCTTTTCTTTATCTTTGCCTCACTAACATGTTATTACCACTTCCTAAGTGTTTTATGAAGGTAATTATGAGATTCTGCACTTAAAGTTGTCTTTCTAAAGCTTTTACAGAAAACTGCCTTTTCCGCATTATTTTATTATTTTTTATTAAAATATTATTTTTAATTAAATATTATTATTTAATATTTTATTATTATTTATTATTTTATTAATATATTTTCGAAAATTAACTTTACTTTAACCTTTAACCTTTAAAATTCACTTTTTACCACCCGTAACTTTTAATATTTCTACTTTTACCACCCTAACTTTCAGAAATTACCAGACAACCCCTAAAACACCAAAAATTTTACTTCCTTACCCTTTTTAAGATCTAAGGCCTGTTCTTCATTGTTCTTCATCACACTCAAAGTGTTCTTCATGTTCTTCATAAATTCTTCATATTCTTTCTCTATTTTTACCCATTTTTCTGTCTTTTCAGCAACCGATTTTTACTATAATTCATAATAAATTAGCAGCCACTAAAACCCCATCTTTTCTACATGATTTCAACACAAATTAAACCTCAATTTAAGCTTAGGGTTTCGTTTTTCCCAGCTGCCCAAGAACATGAACTTTAAAGCTTAAATTTCATCAAATTTCATCAGAATTTCACCAAATTTTCACCAAGAATCAATCATATATGCAACCAATTTTTTGCACAACCAAATAATACAACATTCACACATCTCAAACACAAATAATCAAGATTAATTTCGTGACACCCTACCTGGTTTTGCTGCTCCTAATTCAATCAAACTTTCAGGTGGTCCTTAAGCACTTTTTCCTCCTAAATCACATCAAGAACAACTTTAAATCCAAAAACTCTCAACTGATCAAATCTCACTAAGTATGTTAGGAAGAGATATCTCACCTTAGACTTGCTGGAAATTCCCGTTTCTTGGCCCTCAAGTCAAGTTAAGCATGATTCCTAAGGAAAAACATCAAGAAAACACATGTTTACATGGTTTTCCTTGAAAACCGAATTGAAGAGGGAGGGAGACAGCCATCTCACCTTATTTCCAGCCTTGATATGTTATATGGTTATGTAGAGAAAGAAGAGAGGATCATTTTGGTGAAATCGGAGTTTTGATTTGAGTTTTAGTTCAGAAGAAATCAAGCTTTGAAGATTAAGTGTTCATAAAGGTTTCTCTCTTTTCTCTCTTGTTATTTTCGGCCAAAATGATGAAATGAGACAGCCTTGGAGGTCTTGGGGGTGTAAGGTGAGTTGTGATTGGTTGGCTTGGAGGTGGATTAAAATAATATTAAAATATCTCAGGTGTATAACAACTAAAACTAGGTGTATCGGAACACTTGTAAAAATATCTCTAAAATTTATTTTCTGAGCTACTAGCATAAATGACACTAGTAACATATTTATTATGAGAATAAAATATGTATGATGACCCCTTAGCATTGCTAAAGTCATCAGAGAGTGCTGGTGCTAAGCTGCACCAGTAAACCGTAAACCTGGTTAAACCGATTTCCTATTTTTAACTAAAATAGACCAGGTAACCTTATAATATCTTTCAAGCAACTTCTAATACTAATATAATGATAATATTATACTATTATTTTTCTTCTCTCATGAATCGAGTCCGGTTCGTCAAACTGAGCCTATTTACGAAAACTAGAATCAAACTCCTAACCGATACGGTTCAAAAACTAGGTTCTCCGTGGCCGCATTGTGGAGCTTGCCTCAAAAGAGGTTTTGGCTTAAAGATGTCATAATGACAATGAGGATTGAGATGCTTGATGATACAGCAGAGGTGTTCCCTTTACTGATCTTCCGGAGAAATTTGTGCCTATAGAAAAGATCCGCGTACTTGAAAATCGGGGTTGTTACATATTTTACCCCTTTATTCTTTACTTTAGCACATCATTAACTCTAAGCAAAAAACAATAATGTCCTTAATTTGAATCCTTGGTTAGCTTAGATTAGTGAGAATGCTTATGAATTAAGTGTGGGAAAAAGTGGGTTTGGAAACATCTGGTTTGAGAATTGAGTATGTTAGAAATTTCTGAAAGAAATGTTTAGGACATGTTCATGCATTCAATAAATTAATCATATGCATTGAAAAAAAAAGAAAGAAAGAGCAAAATAAGTGAAAGGGGACAAAATGCCCCAAAGTAAGTGGTGAAAGCAATGCGTATGAGTTATACTTGAAATTAGAATGCATGAATATGTGGAAAATATGGTTAATGGATGGTTAGATGTTGTATTATGATTACATGGTGATGCCAGGGCATCTTGGCTAGTTTTACTAGCCATTTTTTGTATGCTTTAGGTTGGTTTCATGCATTTTCTTAGGAAATAAGCAAGTATTTGGTTGAAAATGCAATCATACCATGATTCAAGCAAACATTGTGAATTTTGAATGATTTCAGGAGAATTATGCATAAATTGAATGATAAATTGGATGATGCATGATCCCATGATTAAGAGCAAGACTTTGATGCACTTTGTTTGATTGATTTCAGGCCAAAAGAAGAAGAGAAGAGCCACGTTAGTGGCTATGTTAGTTACACTAACGTGGGAGGAAGGAAAGCTCCAACGTTAGTGAGAAAAGTTAGTGGCATTAACTTTGAAGAAAGGGGTATAAGCCAACGTTAGTGGAAAAGGTGAACGCCACTAACGTTTTAAAAGCAAAGAAGACCCACGTTAACAGCCACGTTAACTATATTAATGTGGCAGTTAACGTGGAAGGAAAGGAAGATGCCAACGTTAGTGGAAAAGGTGAACGCCACTAACATTTTCGAAGCAAAAAGACCCACGTTAACAGCCACGTTAACTTAGTTAACGTGGTAGTTAACGTGGAAAGAAAGGGAGAAGCCAACGCTAGTGGAAAAGGTGAGTGCCACTAATGTTGGCGAGGTAAAAAAAGACCCACATTAACTTCTACGTTAACTAAGTTAACATGGAAGTTAACGTAGGCAAAAGTCCCACCTGGCAGCCTGACCATGCCTTCTTCAAACACGCATAACTTGAGCCACAAAGCTCCAAATGAGGTGATTCTAGCGGCATTGGAAAGTAGGATTCCAGAGCTTTCCAAGCATATATGGCACTACATGATTGACACTAAATTTGAGGGAGAAAACCTGCCCCGAAAGCGCAAAGATGAACATGGTATCAACCTATAGTAAGGCCGACTGACCTCTTCACCTTCCAAGAAGTATAACTCAAGCTGTAGAGCTCTAAATGATGCGTTTCTAAAGGCGTTGGAAAGTAGACATCCAGAGCTTTCCAACAATATATAATAGTATGGGGTGGACATTAATTTTGAGCCCCTGATCGCTAGCATTATTGTAACTCACGTTTTTCACTAACGCTAGTCGCTAGCGTTAACGTGACTCACGTTTTCCATTAACGCTAGCGACTATGCCAGCGACCATGTCCACTTCAAAGGAGCATAACTTGAGTTACAGAGATCCAATTGAGGTGATTCCAGTTGTGTTAGAAAGCTGACATTTAGAGCTTTCCAAAGATATATAATAGTCTATAGTGGGTGTTCCGGGGGTTACCTGAAACGTGTAGCTCGGTCGTTCAGGCAAGGTCCGAGGTAGGGGTCTGTGACCCGAGCTTGGTGTGCTGAACGGCGGGGGGGTGTACCTGCAATGACACTCCGATGCTTAAGTTAGCATGGGTTCAAGCAGATATCGAGTAGAATTAGAGTATGAGTTATACCTGGGTGCTCCAGTGTATTTATAGTAGTTGGTCGTGATCATCCCTGGATAAGATATTCTTATCTTATCTTATCTTTTGGGAGTTTTATCTTTATCTCTGTGGAACCGCCTTTCCCAGGCCTTTTCGGCCTTTAGGTTTTGGGCTTCGCTCCTTTTGATGGGCCTTTTCCTTTGTTGGTCCGAGGTCCGACCTCAGGCGTGGGCCTTTGGGACGACCTCGGACCTTCTGTGGATTAGCCGGGTTAGGAGAGCTCGGTCAGGGTATGAACAGTGCCCCTGCCCGAGTTCGTCCTTTTGAGAGGTCGAGCTCGGCATAGTAGTTTCGAATTTTGAAAACGGTCGTTTCAGCATTTATTGCTTGTTACCGTTTCTTCCTTGATTTCCGTGCGGGCTCTGTGAAGGCATTATATATTTGCCCCTTTCCTCGTTTTCTTTGTTTATTCGTTTCCCTTTTTCTGAGTTTTTTACCTCCTCTCTTCCGAGCACCTTCATCATCTCTCTGTTCTTTTTCTCCGGTTCTTTTTGTGCGCCTTTTTCGGAGTTTCTTCTGCGCCGCCGTTCTTGCTCTCCTTTGCGTCGGAGCTCGTCGTCCTTCTCCTCTTTCCCAGGTTTGTTTTTGCTTTTCGCTGTTCCCATATGCTTCTGTTTCTTTTTCTTCTATTGCTTGGGTTGCCCCGAAAAGAGGCGCCGCCACTGTTTTGTTTTGCCTGTGTGTGGTGGGGGCTCTTTTCTCTGATTACCTTGTTTTATCGGTTTGCTGCATTTTCCTTCTAAAGAACTTTGTTTTCTTGTTTCTGCTGTATGAGTTTTTTGCTGTCTGCCTATTATGTGATTTTTTTTGCTGTTTGTACTTTCTTTGTAGGCAAGATTTTTTTATGTCTCGAAAGGTGTTTCAGGCGATGTCGACCAAGATTCCGAGTGGTCTTGGTTGGGTAGATCCTGTTCCTCTAAGGGTCCCGTCTGTTGTAGATTCTGAGTACCTGATTAGGTTCCGTAGGGAGTGTAGTATTTGTGAGAACAGGGAGTCTGAGCGGGATTACGAGCTAGTAGCCCCGGAGTCCGAGGAGAGAGTGTGCTTTCCCCCTTTAGAGAGTTCCGAGAAGTTCTTCTTCTATGCTTACGATTGTTTTTTCTCTAAGCTGGGTGTCCGACTTCCTTTCACTGACTTGGAGTCCGAGGTCCTTTGGTCTTGTAATCTTGCCCCTTCGCAACTCCATCCGAATTCTTGGGCATTTTTAAAGCTGTTCCAACTTTTGTGTCAGATTTTGGGTGTCTCCCCTTCTGTTTCCCTTTTTTCTTATCTGTTTGTGTTGACGAAGCCGGGGTCGGGTGGAGGGAAGGTGTCTTGGGTCTCTTTTAGGGCGAACGCCGGAAGGAAGTTCTGTACCTTGTATGATGAGTCATTTCATGATTTTAAGAACTACTATTTCAAGGTCCGGGCTGCTGGAGATGTCCGACCTTTCTTTCTAGATGAGAGTGGGGAGCCTTCTTTTCCTCTTTGCTGGCAGGAGAATGTAGTGTCAGTGAAGTATACCTTTGAGAGCTTAGATGAGGTGGAGCAGGCTTTTGTGGGTGTGTTGGGTAGTTTATGGGGTCGGGCACCTCACTTGGACACGAAGAAAATGTTAGGAGATCCAAGCCTTCTCCGTTCCGAGTTAGGTAGTTCCCGACCTCTCCTGAGCTTTTCATCTTAATATTTTGACTTTATTTTGGTGATTTTTCTGTTTGTGATAATCCCTTTCTTTTGTTTCTGCAGAGATGTCTTCTCAGGCTGATTCCATGAAGTTCCTTCGTCGGTCGAAGAAGTCTGCGGCTGCTCGGAATATTGAGGCCGAGGCTTCTGCCCGACCTTCTCCACAGAAGACTACCATAGGTGTTCAGACTCGGTCGAAGACCATTCCTACCCCTCAATTCCGAGCTATAACTCAAGATCCTCCGACCTCCGGACCCGGCCACCTTTCTCCGTCGTCGACCTCGGGTCCTCCCCCCAAGAAACAGAAGACCTCCCGAGAGCTTGCCGGTTTCAACGACAAGGATTTTGACGCTCTTGGTTGGATTGAGCAGCACATTCTCCCCGAGACTTTTATTTCTACTGATGATGCGTCCATGGAGCATCACTTTCAGTATATGGCACGGAGCTGTGTTCGGATGGCTAGTCTTCATGCCACCATTGCTCGGGAGTTCAAGAAAGCCCCCCTCGGGGCGACCAGCTCCCGACTTGAGAAGGCACGGTCCGAGCTTGATAAGATTAGTCAGCTGAAGAACGCTAGGATTACCGAGCTGGAGGAGTCTTTGGAGGAAGAGAAGACTAGGGCTACCGCGGCTGTGGCGGCGGCGAAGACGTCTGAGGAGATGGCGAGGGTGGCGACGGAGAACTATACTAAGTTGTATGCTGAGCTTTTGGAGACGAAGGAGAAGTTGCAGTCTGCTCGGGATGATTTTTATGAGCTGGAGGATAATGTGGCCAAGGGCATGGATGCTATGTTTGTGAATTTGAGGGATCAAGTCCGGGTTCTTGCTCCCGATCTGGATTTGAGCCTATTTAGTACTGATAACATGGTTGTGGAGGGAAAGATTGTTCCTGCTCCTGCCGAGGATGAGGTTCCGGTGCCCGATCCCCAGGCTCCAGCGTCCGATCCCGAGGTTCCGGTTGTGAACCCGACTTCACCTTTGGCTAAGGATGGATCTGGTGTGGAGGTTTCAAGCCGGGGTGATGGTGCTGTCCCTGCAGTCCCGATTTCGATGGTCCCTCCGGAGCCTTGTGGAGACCGGGAAGGTCCTTGATCCTCTGTAGTTTCTTTATTTTTGGCTTTTTTGCCCGGCCTGTGGGCTTTTTGTTTTTTTTTTTTGGATGTTTTCTGCAAACACTTTGGACACCGTTTTATTTTAGCTACTCTGTAGCTTTATTATGCCGTGCTTTGCGTTTTGACTTTCTCGTTCCGCTTTTTATGCTTTCTTAGTTGTTTTTGGGTAACAACTTTTTAGCTAGCGTTTTGACTTCTCGTTTTCGCTTTTGTGCTTTTTAGTTGTTTTCGGGTAACAACTTTTTAGCTAGCGTTTTGACTTCTCGTTTTCGCTTTTGTGCTTTTTAGTTGTTTTCGGGTAACAACTTTTTAGCTAGCGTTTTGACTTCTCGTTTTCGCTTTTGTGCTTTTTAGTTGTTTTCGGGTAACAACTTTTTAGCTAGCGTTTTCACTTCTCGTTTTCGCTTTTGTGCTTTTTAGTTGTTTTTGGGTAACAACTTTTTAGCTAGCGTTTTGACTTCTCGTTTTTGCTTTTGTGCTTTTTAGTTGTTTTCGGGTAACAACTTTTTAGCTAGTGTTTTCACTTCTCGTTTTCGCTTTTGTGCTTTTTAGTTGTTTTTGGGTAACAACTTTTTAGCTAACATTTTGACTTCTCGTTTTCGCTTTTGTGCTTTTTAGTTGTTTTCGGGTAACAACTTTTTAGCTAGCGTTTTCTCGAAGTCCTGGTTCTTGCCGTTTTAAGGCTTCTTTCTTGGGTCCGAGCTTATTCTCGGACATCGGGATCCTTGAGTACCTCCTTTAGTCAGGTCCGACTTCGTCGTTTGGTCGGCCTTTTTAAGTTATTTTCGTAACTTCTTTTCTACTTGGCTTTTTCGAGCCATTTCAGAGTTACTTTTATAACTTCTCACATTAATTTGAACCTCGTCGCTTTATCTTTGCCGACCTTGTATGGTCTTTTGGCAAATGATTTTTTGCGTTTTGCCGAGCATAAATTAATGCGCCTTGGTGGGGTACTTTTTAGGATAGGCTTCATCATGAGGAAGAGAAAATAAAGAAATTTGATTAGTATTAAAAAGAAGAATATTTACAAGGTGTTTACCCTTTTTGACTAGGTTGGGTGTCTTACTTAACCGGGTGTCTCATTAAAAAACCCTCGTGGGGAAAAAGAGTACACCTCGGGTTAAGTTTTTCTAGCTGTAGTACCGTCTTAAGTTACAGGCGTGCCAGGCTCTGGGTAGCTCATTGTCTTCTAAGTCGGATATCTTGTAGTAGCCTGTCCCTAAGACTTCTGTTACCTTGTAGGGCCCTTTCCAATTTGCGGCTAGCTTTCCTTCTCCCGACTTTTGTGTTCCGATGTCATTTCGGATTAAAATCAGGTCGTGAGTGGAGAAGCTTCGCTTTATTACCTTTTGGTTGTATCTGAGGGCCGTTCGCCGCTTTAAGGCTTCTTCTCTGATTCGGGCTCTTTCTCGGACCTCGGGGAGGAGGTCGAGTTCTTCCCTTTGTGCCTGAGGGTTCCCTCCTTCATTGTAGAAGATGGCTCTGGGTGATCCTTCGTCTATTTCGACGGGAATCATCGCCTCCATTCCGTAAGCTAGTCGGAATGGGGATTCTCCCGTTGTAGAGTGCGGGGTTGTCCGATATGCCCATAATACCTGGGGGAGTTCGTCGGCCCATGCTCCTTTGGCCTCTTGGAGTCTTCGTTTTAATCCGGCCAGGATGACTTTATTTGCAGCCTCTGCTTGTCCGTTGGCTTGTGGGTGCTCGACCGATGTGAACTGTTGTTTGATTTTTAGCTCGGCCACCAAGTTCTGAAAACTTGTGTCTGTGAACTGTGTTCCATTGTCTGTTGTGATGGAGTAGGGGACTCCGAACCTCGTGACAATGTTTTTGTATAGGAATTTACGGCTTTTCTGAGCCGTAATAGTGGCTAAGGGTTCAGCCTCGATCCACTTTGTGAAGTAGTCGACCCCTACTATGAGGTATTTGACCTGCCCCGGTCCTTGTGGGAACGGGCCGAGTAGGTCGAGTCCCCACTTTGCGAAGGGCCATGGTGCAGTGACGCTTATGAGGTCTTCGGGTGGCGCTTTGTGAAAATTGGCATGTTTTTGGCAGGGGGGGCATATTTTCACAAACTCCGCTGCGTCTCTTTGCAAGGTCGGCCAGTAGAACCCGGCCCTGACTATTTTCTTGGATAGGGCCCGAGCTCCGAGATGGTTCCCACACATACCTTCGTGGACTTCTTCGAGGACACTTTTTGCTTCTGAGGTCGGGACGCACCTCAGGAGGGGGTTTGAGAATCCTCTTCTGTATAATACGTCGTGGATTAGCGTATAATTCTGGGCGTCTTTTGTAAGCCTTTTAGCTTCTCTTCTTTCGGCGGGGAGAGTTCCCGACTTCAGGTAGTTGAGTATGGGGGTCATCCATCCTTGTTGTTGGTCGGATATATTTAGTATTTCTTCCTCCCTTAACACGGAGGGAGATTGTAGAGTTTCTTGGAGGAGACTTCTGTTGTTCCCTCCGGGCTTGGTGCTAGCAAGCTTTGAGAGGGCGTCTGCCCGGGCGTTTTGCTCCCGAGGTATGTGCCGGATTTGTATCTCCGGGAATTGTCGTAATTGCGCCTGTGTTTGGTCCAGGTATTTTTTCATAGTAGGGTCTTTGGCTTGGTAGCTTCCGTTTACTTGTGATGTGACGACCTGGGAGTCGCTGAAGATCGTGATTCTCTTGGCTCCGACCTCTTCGGCTAGCTTTAGTCCTGCTAATAGGGCCTCGTATTCGGCTTGGTTGTTCAAAGCCTGGAACTCGAATTTTAGGGATAGCTCTATCTGTGTGCCTTGATCGCTTTCGAGTATAACACCGGCTCCGCTTCCTGTTTTGTTCGAGGACCCGTTGACATACAGATTCCATGAGAGTGGTGTTCCCGGGGTCTCAGTGTATTCTGCGACGAAGTCGGCTAGATATTGAGATTTTATAGCAGTCCGGGCTTCATAGTGGAGGTCGAACTCGGACAGTTCCACCGCCCATTGTAGGATTCGTCCTGCCATGTCTGTCTTTTGTAGGATGTGTCTCATGGGTTGGTTTGTCCGGACTTTGATGGTGTGGGCTTGAAAGTAGGGACGGAGCCTTCGAGCTGTGTACACTAGTGCGTAGGCGAATTTCTCTATTTTCTGATAGTTTAATTCGGCCCCTTGTAGCGCCTTGCTTACGAAGTATATGGGGTGTTGCCCCTGGTTATTCTCTCGTATTAGTGCCGAAGCGACTGCCCGATGTCCGACCGAGAGGTATAGTACGAGCTCTTCCCCCTTTAGAGGTCGGGTCAGGATTGGTGGCTGCCCGAGGAACTCCTTGAATTCTTGGAAGGCTTTTTCGCACTCCGGGGTCCATGAGAAGGGTTTCCCTTTCTTTAGGAGTGAGTAGAGAGGTAGTGATCTTATCGCTGATCCTGCCAAGAATCTTGATAGGGCGGCTAGCCTCCCATTCAGTTGTTGTACTTCTTTGACACACGTCGGGCTTTTCATATTGAGTATTGCTTGGTATTTGTCCGGGTTTGCTTCGATGCCTCTTTGAGTTAGCATGAAACCTAAGAACTTTCCGGCTTCTGCGGCGAAGGTGCACTTTGTCGGGTTAAGTCTCATGTCGTGTTTCCTGAGAGTGTCGAAGATACTGGTGAGGTCGGCCACCAAGTTTCTGTCTTCCTGTGTCTTTATCAGCATGTCATCGACGTACACCTCTAGCTGTAGCCCGATGTGTTCTGAGAACACTTTGTTCATTAGCCTCTGGTAGGTTGCCCCTGCGTTCTTTAGCCCGAAGGGCATTACTACATAGCAGTAGTTTGCCTTTGGGGTTATGAACGATGTTTTTTCTTGATCGGGTCCGTACATCGGGATTTGATTGTATCCCGAGTATGCATCCATGAAGGAAAGGTATCTGTAGCCCGAAGCTGCATCGACTAAGGCGTCGATGTTTGGTAGTGGATATGGGTCTTTGGGACAGGCTTTGTTGAGATCTGTGTAGTCGACGCACATCCTCCATTTTCCATTGGGCTTTTTTACCAGAACCACGTTTGCGAGCCATAGGGGGTATTTTACCTCCCTAATGAACCCTGCGTCTAGTAGTGCTTGTACTTGTTCCTCTATTGCCTGCATGCGTTCGGGCCCGAGTTTTTTGCGTCTTTGTTGGACAGGTCGGGAACCCGGATACACCGATAGCTTGTGGCACATTAGGTCGGGGCTTATGCCTGGCATGTCGGAGGCTTTCCAGGTGAAGAGGTCGGAATTTTCCCTTAAGAGGGTTGTGAGTTCCTTCTTTAGGCCTGCTTCGAGGTTTGTCCCTATGTTTGTTATTTTTTCGGGTGTGTTCCCGATTTGGATCTTCTCGGTTTCCCCTTCTGGTTGTGGCCGAAGATCTTCTCGGGTCTGAACTCGCCCGAGTTCTATTGCGTTGACCTCTTTCCCTTTTAGGCTCAGACTTTCGTTGTAGCATCGCCGTGCTAGTTTTTGGTCGCCTTTTAGGGTAGCAATTCCCTTTGCGGTAGGGAACTTCATGCAGAGGTGCGGGGTCGAGACTATAGCTGCTAGTCTGTTTAGGGTTGGTCGTCCGATGAGGGCGTTGTATGCCGAAGTGACGTCGACTACAATGTAGTCGATATTTAATGTTTTGGTTTGCTCGCCCTTTCCAAAGGTAGTGTGTAACGAGATGTATCCCAAGGGACGGATCGGGGTATCTCCTAGTCCAAACAGGTCGGTGGGATAGGCTTTTAGCTCTTTTTCTTCAAGTCCGAGCTTGTCGAAGGCCGTTTTGAATAGGATATCTGCTGAGCTTCCTTGGTCGATCAGGGTTCGATGTAAGTTGGCATTCTCTAGGATGATGGTGATTACCATAGGATCATCGTGCCCGGGTATTATCCCCAGAGCGTCTTCTCGGGTAAACGAGATGGTTGGCAGCTCGGGCAGGGGACTGTCTTCTCGGACGTGATATATTTCCTTGAGGTGTCTCTTTCGCGAGGATCTGGATGTTCCTCCGCCTGCGAAACCTCCGTTTATCATGTGTACGTGCCTTTCAGGGGTTCGTGGGGTCGGTTCGGCCCGATCTTCGTTATCTCCTCGTCTCCTCTTCCTGGTCTCTTCTCCTTTCTCTGTTATGTATCTGTCGAGTTTTCCTTCTCTGGCTAGCTTTTCTATAACATTCTTTAGGTCGTGGCAGTCGTTAGTAGGATGGCCGTAGAGTCTGTGATATTCGCAGTACTCAGACCGATCTCTTCCTGCCCTTTTGTGCTTCAGAGGCCTGGGTGGTGGGATCTTTTCGGTGTGGCACACTTCTCTGTAGACATCCACCAGAGAAACTCGGAGGGGGGTGTAGCTGTGGTACTTCCGTGGCCTGTCCGAGTTGGATTCTTCTTTCTTTTTCTGTTCCCGATCTCGATCTCGGAATGAGTGGGTTGACTCTTTCCTGGAAGAGTCTCTTAGCTGGGAGGTTTCCTCCATGTTGATATATTTTTCTGCCCGCTCTTGCACCTCGTATAAGAAGGTCGGGTATCGTTTGGATAGGGATTGGCTAAACGGTCCTTCTTTTAGGCCGTTTGCTAGTCCCATGATGGCTGCTTCAGTGGGCAAGTGTTGTATGTCCAGGCAGGCTTTGTTGAATCGCTCCATGTATTCTCGGAGGGTTTCTTGGTTGCCTTGTTTGATCCCGAGTAGACTGGGGGCATGTTTTGCCTTATCCTTTTGAATAGAGAACCTTGTTAAGAATTTTTTGGTCAGGTCCTCAAAGCTGGAGATTGACCCTGGTGGTAGGTTGTCGAACCACTTCATGGCTGACTTGGTGAGAGTGGTGGGGAAGGCTTTGCACCGAATTGCGTCGGAGGCGTCGACGAGGTACATTCTGCTTCTAAAGTTACTGAGGTGGTGACTTGGATCGGTGGTGCCGTCGTAGAGGTCCATATCTGGTGGTTTGAAGTTTCGCGGTACTTTCTCCTTCATGATCTCTTGTGTGAAGGGGTCATGATTGTTTTCGGGGGTGGTGCCGCGTTCCGTCCGGTCTTTCAGGTTGGCCTCTATTCTCCGCAGTTTTTCTTCTAATTCTCTGCGCTTGCGAGCCTCCCTTCTCAGATCTTGTTCAGTTTCCTTCTGCTTTTTTATGTCCTCTTCGAGTTGTTTCAGCCGGTCTTGTTGTGCCCGAACTGTTTCCAGAATCTCCGAACTCTTTTCTTTTTCGGGATTTTGTGGATCTTTGTCTAGGAGTGATGTCTTTGGGCGATTCTGTTTGTTTCCCCCTGGAGTGCGTGGTGATAGAGGGCTGTCCGGCCGTTCTCCGGTGTCAACTTCCTCTTCTTGTTCGGATGTAGCGTGGTTATTGTTGGGAGGGTCGTCCGCCATGGTAAAGGGATGACTTCCAGGTCCCCGGCAACGGCGCCAGTGTTCCGGGGGTTACCTGAAACGTGTAGCTCGGTCGTTCAGGCAAGGTCCGAGGTAGGGGTCTGTGACCCGAGCTTGGTGTGCTGAACGGCGGGGGGTGTACCTGCAATGACACTCCGATGCTTAAGTTAGCATGGGTTCAAGCAGATATCGAGTAGAATTAGAGTATGAGTTATACCTGGGTGCTCCAGTGTATTTATAGTAGTTGGTCGTGATCATCCCTGGATAAGATATTCTTATCTTATCTTATCTTTTGGGAGTTTTATCTTTATCTCTGTGGAACCGCCTTTCCCAGGCCTTTTCGGCCTTTAGGTTTTGGGCTTCGCTCCTTTTGATGGGCCTTTTCCTTTGTTGGTCCGAGGTCCGACCTCAGGCGTGGGCCTTTGGGACGACCTCGGACCTTCTGTGGATTAGCCGGGTTAGGAGAGCTCGGTCAGGGTATGAACAGTGGGCATGAAATTGGAGTACAAACAAGAGGCATCTTTTAAGCCCCAAAAACACCAAAACAATAAAGCCAAGTCACCCTGGACCTCAATTTGATTCACTTCTCTTGGACCACCCAACCTCAAGGAAGCAAGCCCACAAGTGTTAACCAATCAAGGCCACAAGAAGCATCTAGAATAGGAATTTTCATTTAATTGTAATTTGCTTTTAATTTCATTTTGTAATTTAGGAGAGCCTATATAAAGGCTTTAGTTTTTACTTTGAAAGGGGGTTGGACGGAAGGGAACAGAGAAATTGGGGATTGGAAGAGGGGTCTTCGGACTCCCTCCCCTCACTCACTTTTCCTTCTCTTCTTTTCTTTGTACTTTTCATTTATGAATTTGGAAGTTTCAATGTTAGTTTTAATCTTCATCTTTACTTTCCTGCACTTTCTTCTTTTCTATTTTGGTAGAGCAATGTGATGACAAGTCATCATATACCCATTTTTCAAGCTAATTTCACTTGTTTAGTTAGCATTTATGCACTTTCTTGCATCATAAGTAAAGGATTTGGAGTGAAAATGCATAACTTCTCTAAATCAAGTAACCACTATGAAATTAATGATAAATCTTGAGGTTTAAGCTAATTTTAATTGCATTTTAATTGATTTATAAGCCTCTTGATTCTTGTGATGCTTTGAGTGGTTGTTTGGTTTATTTTAGGTGAAGAAAAGAAAAGAAAATGAAAAGCGTGGCAATAGAAAGTGTAGCCAAAGAAAGGAAAGCGTGGCCGAATCAAGAAAGAGCGTGCCGCATGCTAAGGGAGAAAGCAACCCTGCCCTCCACAAGGGCAGACTGCCCTCTAGGAGGGCAGCATCAATTGACCAAGCAAGCAAGGCAACCCTGCCCTGCCCACTTCCAAGGGCAGAGCACAAAATGGTGCCTTGGAGCCATGAGAAGCAAACTCTGCCCTGCCCTTGTAGAGAGCAGGATCGGGCTCCATAAGGAAAGAATTCCAAGGAAAAATAGCTCACATGCATGCTACAAGTCTCGAACCAAGAACCATGAGGAAGCCAAGCCTTGAGACCAATTGCCGTGCCAAGAAATAAAGAGAAAAAGTGGCGTGTTTGCTTCCTCCCAGGATCGAACCTGAGGCGTGAAGGAAGGATCCTGCCCTGCCCTTGGCGCGGGCAGGGCAGCATTTGAATGGTGCAGGATCTTGGCGCACCAAATTTTCCTTGGCAGCACAATCTGCGCGCACAACGCCCCCTGGCAGCACCATCCGAGCGCTCAACGCTCCTTGGCGCGCGCGTCCCACTCCCTGGCGCATCAACGCCATTCCTGCCCTGCCCTTGGCGCGGGCAGGATCTTTTTGGCGCGCCAATCTCCCCATCCGCGCACGCCCACTCGCATCAGCGCGCACCACACATCCCCGCCCTGCCCTTGGCGCGGGCAGGATCTTGTGTGGCGCACCAAATTCCTCTTCGTGCGCACCATCCACGCACCAACTTGCACCAAGACGCATCATGGCCGCACCAAATCCCACCACCATGCATCAATTTTCTGCCCTGCCCTCCACAAGGGCAGGGCAGCCTCCTGGGAGTGGACTTTGGGCCAAAAATCAAATTAAATTCCCATTTTAATTCATTTCTTCACCAATCCAAAAGCCCATCCAAATCCCAAAACCCAAGAATAGAAAGTGTATAAATAGGACTTATTTTGATGTAATTAGGACCTTTAGCTACTTTTACTTTAAGTTTTGAATTTTTAGCTATTGAATTTCAATTTCTTTGAACTTCCAAGATAGAATTGATCGAGAACTAAGAGGATCAAAGGAGAATCTCCTTCCTCAATTCTCTTGGGCAATTCTACTCTTCTGTCATTGAGTATTGGGTGTGTGAAATTGGGGAAATTCTGTCCCAATTCCCATTCAAGCTCTTTGCCTTTAATTTTCTGCATAATTCAATCAAATTCTGTTCTTCAATTGCTTCATCTCTAAATTTTCTGTCAATTGCTCACTGAATCTAGATCTGGGAAGGAGATTGGGTTTTAGGCTCTGCTACCTAAGCCCTTGGGATCCTGAGATCACTTTTGGTTCTTCTGTGAACCTCTGCAGAATTTTACTTAAATTCTGTTCATGCTTATTGCTTTTGATTTACTTTCTGCCATATCATTTACTGCAATTCACTTGTTCTTTGTTTAATTCCTGCAATCCCATTCCTCAATTCCCTTTTATATTCAAGTCATTTACCTTTCTTGCCATTTAAGTTACTGCAATTTAAGTTTCTTGCACTTTAAGTTTCAGTCATTTACTTTCTTGCTCTTTAAGTTTCTGCACTTTTACTCTTCTGTTCTTTATTTTTCTGCAATTTTCCCTCTCCCCTTTACTTTTAATGTCATTTACTTTCTGTTCAACACAAACAACTCAACCAAAGCTTGATTCGCTTGACTAAATCACCCACCGAACTAAAATTGCTCAATCCTTCAATCCCTGTGGGATCGACCTCACTCACGTGAGTTATTATTACTTGATGCGACCCGGTACACTTGCCGGTGAGTTTTGTGTTGGATCGTTTTCCACACATCAAGTTTTTGGCGCCGTTGCCGGGGATTGAAATAGATTGACAATGATTAAGTGAGGTGGAGATCTAGATTAAGCATTTTTACTTTTCTGTTGTTCTAACTCTCACTAACACATTAACTGTTTGAGATTTTGCTTAAACTAACCAACCAAAACCTCATTCTAGCAATAGATTGAAGTTTTGTTAACTCTCTGGGTTTGTGTGTTTATTGTTGTGTGTTTGTATGTCAGGTATAGGAAGATCTTCCCACATTATTTCTGAAATTGATCAAAGAACTCTCAGGAGAATCAGAAGAGCTGAAAGAGGGAAGAATATTGTTGGAGAAGAAGAAGAATCTGAGGAGGAATTCCAAGACATGGAAAGAGATACCACTCAACCTGAAGGAAGAGCCAACGATGACCAACAGAGAAGAGTTTTGGCTTCATACACCTTTGCAAATGCCAAGCATTGTGGGAGCAGCATTCTCACTCCCAATGTCAATGCCAACAACTTTGAACTCAAGCCACAACTCATTACTCTGGTGCAAACAATTGTTCTTTTGGAGGAGGGCCTTTGGAGGACCCAAACCAACATTTGTCCACCTTTTTGAGAATCTGTGACACAGTGAAGACAAATGGTGTGCCCCCTGATAGCTATAAGTTGCTACTCTTCCCATTCTCTCTCAGGGACAAAGCAACTCAATGGCTAGAGACTTTTCCAAAAGAAAGCATCAACACTTGGGATGACTTGGTGAGCAAGTTTCTTGCCAAATTCTACCCCCCTCAAAGAGTCCTAAGGTTGAAGACAGAGGTTCAAACCTTCACTCAATTGGAGGCCGAGAGCTTATATGAAGCATGGGAGAGATACAAGGCTCTATTGAGGAAATGTCCACCAGAGATGTTCACTGAGTGGGACAAGCTACAAAACTTCTATGAAGGTCTCACCCTTAAAGCTCAAGAAGCTCTTGATCATTCTGCTGGAGGCTCTCTACAACTCATGAAAACCACAGAGGAAGCTCGAAACCTCATTGATATGGTGGCCAACAACCAATACTTCTTTTCTCATCAAAGACAACGTCAAACATCACAGAGAAGAGGAGTCATGGAGTTGGAAGGAGTTGATTCAATCTTAGCTCAAAACAAGATGATGCAACAACAGATTCAACAACAATTTGAGCAAATGGCTAAGAGGATTGATGGCTTGCAAGTGGCAGCAGTGAGCACCACAAGCCAACCTCCTAACACTTGGGTGCAAAGTGAAGAAACTCAAGAGGAGCAACAACAAGAGCAGGTTCAATACTTGCACAACCAGAATCAGGGAACAAATGAGGTCTATGGAGATACCTACAATCCATCCTGGAAGAATCACCCAAACCTTAGATGGGGAGACAACCATAACCAAAACCAACAACCATGGCAAAGAAACACAGGCCAAAACAATTGGAAAAACACAAACCATAACCCCCAGCCGAACACTAACCAAAACTCATACAGAAAACCACAAAACAACTACCCAAATTCTAACCAATACCCAACCAATAACCACTCAACTAACCAAACCACTTATCTTCATCCATCACCACCCCAAAACCAACCTATCACACAAGATTCACAAAGAATTACCAACCTAGAAGTACTCATGGAAAAACTAATGAAAAGCCAAGAACAAACCACCAAGAATCAAGATGCTGCCATGAAGAACTTAGAGAGGCAAATTGGTCAAATCTCTAAGAAGATCTCTGTTGAGAAACCCTCAAGTTCACTACCTAGTGATACCATTCCCAACCCAAAGGAAGAATGCAAGGTGGTGCAACTAAGAAGTGGAAGGGTGTTGACGGATAGCAACCAAGGAGTAACTCAGAAGCTTATGGAAGATATCACTGAGCCAACAAAGGACACTGAAGCCATTAACAAGAATAAAATAAGCAAGAAGGCTTCAGAAAAACTCACAGAGGAAGATGACAAGCTACAGAGTTCAAAGAAGGGCAAGCAAATCATGGAGGAACCAACTCCAAAACAGTATCAAGTGGTGAAGAGCTCAACACCACCACTGCCTTACCCACAAAGATTTCACAAGGAAACAAAGAACCAGCACTTCCACAAGTTTCTTGAAACTTTCAAGAAATTAGAAATTAACATACCTCTGGCAGAAGCCTTGGAACAAATGCCACTGTATGCTAAGTTTCTAAAGGAGCTCATCAACAAGAAAAGGGATTGGAATGAGAAGGAAACGGTGATGCTTAGTGAAGAATGTAGTGCCGTGCTCCAAAAGGGAATCCCACCAAAACTCAAGGATCCAGGGAGTTTTGTAGTGCCATGCACTATAGGAAAACTATCTTTGGACAATGCTCTTTGCGATCTTGGGGCTAGTATCAACTTGATGCCTTTGTCCATGATGAAGAAGTTGGCAATAGAAGAACTCAAACCCACCAAAATGTCACTAGTTATGGCAGACAGATCAATCAAGGTGCCAAATGGGATTGTGGAAAATTTGCTAGTAAAGGTTGGAAAGTTCATCTTCCCTGCAGATTTTGTAATCCTAGATACTGATAAGGAAGGCAACAATTCCATCATCTTGGGCAGACCATTTTTAGCCACTGCAAGAGCCATCATAGATGTGGAAAAGGGAGAAATGATTTTCAGAGTACACAATGAGCAAATGATCATCAATGTTTTTAAATCAATGCAACATCTCCCAGAGCAAGAAGATCATTTGAGGGTGGATATGATAGAAAGCCTAGTGGAAGAAATGTTAGATATTGGTCAGCATGAGCAAGAAAGAGACAACCAGGAAAGAATGGAGGAACATGTGGCTGAGATCCTCATAAGCAAAGAAGAAGAACCAAACAAGAAAGAAGAGGTGCAAAAGCAAGAACTAAAGCCATTACCTTCTCACCTCAAATATGCATTTCTGGGCACTTCAGAGAACTTTCCAGTAATCATCAACTCATCCTTAACAAAGAAGGAAGAAGGGGAGCTTATAGCTGTCCTCAGAGCTCACAAGGATGCATTAGGATGGACCATTGATGATCTAAAAGGCATTAGTCCCACAGTATGCATGCATAAGATTCTTTTGGAGGACAATTCCAAAGCTGTAATTCAACCTCAGAGAAGACTAAACCCTGCAATGAAGGAAGTCGTCCAAAAAGAAGTGATGAAGTTGTGGAATGCAGGAATCATATATCCTATCTCTGATAGCTCATGGATAAGCCCAGTACAAGTGGTGCCAAAGAAAGGGGGAATGACAGTCATTACTAATGAGAAAAATGAACTCATTCCCACCAGAACTGTGACAGGGTGGAGGATGTGTATTGATTATAGAAGATTGAATGATGCTACACGCAAAGATCACTTCCCACTCCCTTTCATTGATCAAATGCTTGAGAGGTTGGCTGGCCATGCTTATTATTGCTTCTTGGATGGATATTCGGGATACAATCAGATAGTGGTGGATCCAAAGGACCAAGAGAAGACCTCATTCACATGTCCAGTTGGTGTTTTTGCTTATAGAAGAATGCCGTTTGGATTGTGCAATGCCCCAGCCACTTTTCAAAGGTGTATGCTTTCTATCTTCTCAGACATGGTTGAAAAATTTTAGAAGTTTTCATGGACGACTTCTCTGTTTTTGGTGATACTTTCACCACTTGTTTAAACCATCTAACTCTTGTCTTGAAACGATGCCAAGAAACTAATTTGGTTTTGAACTGGGAAAAGTGCCACTTCATGGTACCTGAGGGGATTGTTCTTGGCCATAAAGTTTCAAGAAGAGGAATAGAGGTTGACAAGGCAAAGGTGGAAATAATAGAAAAACTCCCTCCACCAACTAATGTAAAATCTGTCAGAAGTTTCTTGGGGCATGCAGGTTTTTATAGAAGGTTCATCAAAGATTTTTCTAAAATAGCCAAACCTTTAAGCAACCTTTTGATGAATGATCAACCTTTTATTTTTGATAAGGACTGTCAGCATGCTTTTGAGACTTTAAAACAGAAACTCATAACAGCACCAATTATCACACCCCCTGATTGGGACTCACCATTTGAACTCATGTGCGATGCAAGTGAAATTGCAATTGGTGCTGTACTTGGGCAAAAAAAGGGAAACTTGCATCATGTCATATACTATGCAAGTAAAGTATTAAATGAAGCTCAAAAAAATTACACCACAACAGAGAAGGAATTGCTAGCTGTAGTTTATGCATTTGATAAGTTTAGATCATATTTGATAGGATCTAAAATTGTGGTTTATACTGATCATGCTGCTCTCAAGTATTTGATGTCAAAACAGGATGCTAAACCAAGACTTATCAGATGGATCTTACTCCTACAAGAATTTGACATTGAGGTAAAGGACAGGAAAGGCACTGAAAATTTGGTTGCTGATCATTTGTCAAGGCTGCCACCAGAGACAATTCAAAAAGCCTCAGTACCTGTAAATGAAAGCTTCCCAGATGAACATCTCATGCAAATCCAACAAGCACCTTGGTTTGCTGATGTAGCAAACTACAAAGTAGGGAGAAAGATACCACAAGAATTCACTAAGCAACAAGTGAGGAAATTAATCAATGAGGCCAAGAAGTTCTTGTGGGATGAACCCTATCTGTTCAGAAGATGTTCTGATGGAATAATCAGAAGATGTATCCCTGAGAGTGAGATAAGAGACATATTGTGGCATTGTCATGGCTCAGCCTATGGTGGACATTTTGGTCCAGAAAGAACAGCAGCAAAGGTGTTACAAAGTGGTTTCTATTGGCCTACTATCTTCAAAGATGCTAGGGAATTTGTCCACCAATGCAATGAATGTCAAAGGGCAGGAGGACTAACAAAAAGGAATGAGATGCCACAGAATTTCATTTTGGAAGTAGAATTGTTTGATTTATGGGGCATTGATTTCATGGGACCCTTCCCTCCTTCTTATTCATTCAAATACATCTTAGTAGCAGTGGAGTATGTTTCAAAATGGGTGGAAGCCATAGCTACAACAACCTGTGATGCACAAGTGGTTCTTCAATTCCTAAAGAAGCATATCTTTACTAGATATGGAGTACCCAA
The DNA here is from genome assembly GCF_014773155.1 of Arachis stenosperma. NCBI lineage: Eukaryota > Viridiplantae > Streptophyta > Magnoliopsida > Fabales > Fabaceae > Arachis > Arachis stenosperma. Next base: position 81,802,032 of record NC_080385.1, on the reverse strand, counting down.
GGGTCTCATCAGTGATGGTGGTGGCCATTTTTGTAACAGACAGATGGAGAAACTCCTCCACAAATATGGAGTCATTCATAAGGTAGCCACACCATATCATCCCCAAACCAATGGTCAAGCAGAATTAGCAAACAGGGAATTAAAGAAGATCCTAGAGAAAACAGTTGGAAGCACAAGAAAAGATTGGGCTAGGAAGTTGGAAGATGCACTTTGGGCATATAGAACAGCTTTTAAAACTCCTATTGGGAAGTCTCCATTTCAACTGTTATATGGCAAAGCTTGTCATCTCCCTGTAGAGCTTGAGCATAAAGCCTTTTGGGCCACCAAACTTCTAAATTTGGATTCTGAAGCAGCAGGAGAGAAAAGATTATTGCAGCTGAATGAGCTAGATGAGTTTAGGCTAGAAGCTTATGAAAATACCAAGATATACAAGGAGAAAGCTAAGAGATGGCATGACAGGAAGATTTTAAAGAAAGAATTTAAACCTGGACAACAAGTTCTCTTGTATAACTCACGGCTCAAGATATTCCCTGGCAAGCTTAAGTCTAAATGGACTGGTCCATACTTGGTGACTAAGGTTTTTCCTTATGGAAGCATCGAATTACTGGATGAAGCAACAAAGAACCAATTCACTGCAAATGGACATAGAGCAAAATTGTACCAAGGAGGGCAATGGAACAAAGAAAAGCAGGTTCAAAACCTGAGTTCCTCTTGAGCAGAAAATGAAGATGTCAAGCTAATGACAATAAAAGAGCGCTTGTTGGGAGGCAACCCAACCTGAGGTAGTTTCTTTTCATAGCTTTTCAATAAAAATGTTGAGTAATTGGTATGGATTGCAAGGAGCTAAGTTTGGTGTTGCACACCAAAACAATTTGAGGGAGAATGAAAACTTCTAAGTTTGGTGTTCCACCAACAATATCATTTAATACATTCTCAACTCCCGCATAATTCTAGCCCCAAGTAACCAACCACATTACTCAACTGTTAATTTGTTTTCTAGCTTTTGTTTCATTTAACCTTTAGCAAGAATACATGGTTTCAAATATGGTTAACTGTGCACATCTGAGACAGTGGCAAAACAATTAAGTTTGGTGTTCACACACCAAAACAAATCCAAAATGCCACACTCAGTATTATGCTTACTAATCATGTAATTAAGTGCTTGAGAATCAAGCAACTTTGAGAACTATGCAGGATATAAGCCAACAATTGAAGACATTATGCATTGTGACTCAAAGGGAACACAGCAGAAAGAAAAATCAAAGGGCTGCAACTTCAAAGGTTGTATCTGAACTTAAAGCTTGCTGCTGAGTAATGTTTTAAATCTGGAAACCATTGTATGCCTTGCCTAAAGTGTTTACTTAGTTACAAGTGAAATTGTTTGTGAAAATGGTAAGTCTGCATAATGCTTGTATCCATCATTCAGATTTGAATTTTGCTTTGTTTTCCCATATGCTTGAATAAAAGAGTTTGGTTTGAATTGAAAAGAGAAAAATCCAATGTTGCATGAGTATGAATGGAAATTGGTGGTGGCACATGTGTATGATTAAATGCATAACTCATGAAATAAATGTTGCATAATATCATTCTCATGTACTTGTGAGTTAGCTTGCTGTTACAAAGACTTCTATCTATAATGAAACACCCTTGGTAACAAAAACAGAAAGAAAAGAAAGAAAGAAAAAGCCAAAATGGCAAGAAAAAAACAAATAATAAAGGTTGGACACCAATGGTTTGGACCCTAGGACAAATGCCTGTGGTGTTCTTGTACTAAGATCTGCTTGGATGAGTAAATTCTAAGGGGTATTTTGAAACCCGGTCACTTAGATCAACTGATTTGGGATGGCCAATTGAAAGTCCACAATAAAGAGCAACTTAGATACAAAGCACTTAGTGATCCAAAGAGATGCTGGGCATCAATGATCCTAGGAAGAATGAGTGAACTAAGTGTCTGTGGTGGAAAGATGTTGAGCAAAATAAAAGAAAATGAAGCCAAAGGCTAAGCTGCAACATTTAACACCCAACCTCTTAAAGAATAAAAAGCTTATTAAAGCATTATAAGCCAAGAAGAGTTAGCAAGGGAGTGAGTAAAAGGAAGAGTCTTATAACAGCAAGTTAGCAAACCTTTGATGCAAGATATGTATTATGCAGCAGCAACAATAAGTGAGTATCATTGTCTGCATAAATGCCCCATGAATTGAAGTTCTGCTATCTGCATAATAAGGATTTATGTGCTTTTCTATTTCATATCATCTACTCTTAGTTTTGATGCTTGCTTGGGGACAAGCAAGGTTTAAGTTTGGTGTTGTGATGACAAGTCATCATATACCCATTTTTCAAGCTAATTTCACTTGTTTAGTTAGCATTTATGCACTTTCTTGCATCATAAGTAAAGGATTTGGAGTGAAAATACATAACTTCTCTAAATCAAGTAACCACTATGAAATTAATGATAAATCTTGAGGTTTAAGCTAATTTTAATTGCATTTTAATTGATTTATAAGCCTCTTGATTCTTGTGATGCTTTGAGTGGTTGTTTGGTTTATTTTAGGTGAAGAAAAGAAAAGAAAATGAAAAGCGTGGCAATAGAAAGTGTAGCCAAAGAAAGGAAAGCGTGGCCGAATCAAGAAAGAGCGTGCCGCATGCTAAGGGAGAAGCAACCCTGCCCTCCACAAGGGCAGACTGCCCTCTAGGAGGGCAGCATCAATTGACCAAGCAAGCAAGGCAACCCTGCCCTGCCCACTTCCAAGGGCAGAGCACAAAATGGTGCCTTGGAGCCATGAGAAGCAAACTCTGCCCTGCCCTTGTAGAGAGCAGGATCGGGCTCCATGAGGAAAGAATTCCAAGGAAAAATAGCTCACATGCATGCTACAAGTCTCGAACCAAGAACCATGAGGAAGCCAAGCCTTGAGACCAATTGCCGTGCCAAGAAATAAAGAGAAAAAGTGGCGTGTTTGCTTCCTCCCAGGATCGAACCTGAGGCGTGAAGGAAGGATCCTGCCCTGCCCTTGGCGCGGGCAGGGCAGCATTTGAATGGTGCAGGATCTTGGCGCACCAAATTTTCCTTGGCAGCACAATCTGCGCGCACAACGCCCCCTGGCAGCACCATCCGAGCGCTCAACGCTCCTTGGCGCGCGCGTCCCACTCCCTGGCGCATCAACGCCATTCCTGCCCTGCCCTTGGCGCGGGCAGGATCTTTTTGGCGCGCCAATCTCCCCATCCGCGCACGCCCACTCGCATCAGCGCGCACCACACATCCCCGCCCTGCCCTTGGCGCGGGCAGGATCTTGTGTGGCGCACCAAATTCCTCTTCGTGCGCACCATCCACGCACCAACTTGCACCAAGACGCATCATGGCCGCACCAAGTCCCACCACCATGCATCAATTTTCTGCCCTGCCCTCCACAAGGGCAGGGCAGCCTCCTGGGAGTGGACTTTGGGCCAAAAATCAAATTAAATTCCCATTTTAATTCATTTCTTCACCAATCCAAAAGCCCATCCAAATCCCAAAACCCAAGAATAGAAAGTGTATAAATAGGACTTATTTTGATGTAATTAGGACCTTTAGCTACTTTTACTTTAAGTTTTGAATTTTTAGCTATTGAATTTCAATTTCTTTGAACTTCCAAGATAGAATTGATCGAGAACTAAGAGGATCAAAGGAGAATCTCCTTCCTCAATTCTCTTGGGCAATTCTACTCTTCTGTCATTGAGTATTGGGTGTGTGAAATTGGGGAAATTCTGTCCCAATTCCCATTCAAGCTCTTTGCCTTTAATTTTCTGCATAATTCAATCAAATTCTGTTCTTCAATTGCTTCATCTCTAAATTTTCTGTCAATTGCTCACTGAATCTAGATCTGGGAAGGAGATTGGGTTTTAGGCTCTGCTACCTAAGCCCTTGGGATCCTGAGATCACTTTTGGTTCTTCTGTGAACCTCTGCAGAATTTTACTTAAATTCTGTTTCATGCTTATTGCTTTTGATTTACTTTCTGCCATATCATTTACTGCAATTCACTTGTTCTTTGTTTAATTCCTGCAATCCCATTCCTCAATTCCCTTTTATATTCAAGTCATTTACCTTTCTTGCCATTTAAGTTACTGCAATTTAAGTTTCTTGCACTTTAAGTTTCAGTCATTTACTTTCTTGCTCTTTAAGTTTCTGCACTTTTACTCTTCTGTTCTTTATTTTTCTGCAATTTTCCCTCTCCCCTTTACTTTTAATGTCATTTACTTTCTGTTCAACACAAACAACTCAACCAAAGCTTGATTCGCTTGACTAAATCACCCACCGAACTAAAATTGCTCAATCCTTCAATCCCTGTGGGATCGACCTCACTCACGTGAGTTATTATTACTTGATGCGACCCGGTACACTTGCCGGTGAGTTTTGTGTTGGATCGTTTTCCACACATCACAATGATCAACTAACTCTTTTCATTGGGTTAGAGAGCTCTATTATGATTCAATGGATCAATTATAGTTTTCATTCTTCTTCTTCTTTCTTTTCTCTTGATCTTACTAGAAAGCTTTCAATCTTAATTCAATTGGTTAGTTGTCTTGGAAAAGAAACTCTCCATAATTGGATCTCTTCGGAACCTTGGAAGAGAAATGAAGAGATCATGCTAGAATTGCTTTCTCATGCTAGACCAATTTGGGTTGGGATGGATATGTGACTATAATCTTATCAATACTTGAATTGGGAAATGTATGTGGTATAATCAGTGACCATACTTCATCTCTTCTCATGAGCAATTGACCAAGGAATTGGCTATTGATCAAGATTTGAGAGATTGGATTACCAAGGAATTGGAATCCAATCACTTAAGATTGCCAAGGAGATCAATGAATGCATTGATTGAGGGAGAGATGAGAATGAACTTGATCCGGAGGATTGCAATATCTCTTGATCCCAATGTTCATTTTATTTTTAGTTCTTACATTTACTTTTCTTGCCATTTTACTCTTCTGCACTTTATAGCTTTTCTTTACTTTTATGCCATTCACATTTCCTTGTTACTTATCACTCCAATATGATTTGTCTAACTAGGAGAATCAATTAATCATTGTTTGCTTAATCCGTTAATCTCTGTGGGATTCGAACTCACTCTATTGTGATTTTTACTTGACGATAATTCGGTATACTTACCGAAGGAAAATTTGTTGAGAGACAAGTTTCGATGCTTCAAGTTTATGGCGCCGTTGCCGGGGATTAATTGTGATTAACAAACTGCCGGTTGATTGATTTACTAGATTAGACACTTTTCTTTTGTCATTGTTTTCTTTTGTTTCTTTATTTTCTTTTGCTAACAAACTGTTTGTGATATTGCCTCACTGGAAATTCCCTCATCTGTGACAAGGGGAATTCCAAATCTCTTTTATCTTGGTGATTGTTGTTGATACAGAATATGTTGTTGAAAAATGGAGTATAGATCATCTTTTGGTCAATCAAGTTACTTGGGATACTTCTCACCACCACAAAATAATTCATGTTATTATGATAATGGTGGTTGGAAATATCAAGAACATGAAATGGGATGCTTCCTAGGGTCACAAAATAGTCCATATTCTGATGACTTTGATCACTACTCAAGCTGTGCCTGGGAAGATCAAAACCAATGAAATTTCACTTATTCACAGCCCATTCTTCAAGAGCCATCATCCTTTAATTATTCAACCTCACCTCCTAGCTTTTCGCATCAAAACCCTTCACCACTTGGATATGCCTCAACACAAAATTCCTTCCCACATCCATATAATTCATCTCACCACTCACACAATTCATGCCATTACACACAAAATTCTTCTCACAGTCCACAAGACCCATATCATTATCCACAAAAGTCATACCACTCTCAGAACATAAAACCACAAAACAACCAATTCCATTCACAAAGTAGCCACCCTCAACCTCCAAATTTCACCCCAGCTGCATACCCTCCCCTAGAGGATAAGCTATCAAGGATAGAGAACCTACTGGCAATGCTCTTAGAAGAATCTAAGGACACAAGGACTTTCCAAGAGGAAATAGAAACCATTATGCAGAACCGGTGGGTTGCCATTAAGAAGCTTGAGGCACAAGTTGGATATCTATCAAAGCAAATCCATACCCATAATTCCCTTAGTGACACCATGGCAAATCCAAGGAAGGAATTAGAAGAAAAAGAAAAAGAGGCACCCATACCAAGTGAGATTTCTATGAAGAAGGAGGAGGTTGTGAGAATATATAAGCCTAAGGCTCCATACCCACAGAGGTTACTAGTGGTGACAAAGGAACATGCAAACTCGCTCCCAAAAGACTTAATGCAACATCATGTAGAAGAAAGGGAGGAAGTCAATCAAGGGAGCCCATACTCCAATGAAACAGAGAGTTGCATAGAGGGTGAGTTCATTGAACCACCAATTCAAGAAGCACTTGATGAAGAGGATGCTCCAACCATCATACAACACCCAAGTCCTGAAATCAAGGTGGTGAAGGCAATCAACATGAGTACTAAAAAGAGGATGGTGACCAAGAAAAGAAGGACAATATCCATGAAGAAGAAAAGATCAACCAAAAGCCATCCCACCCCTACCCCAATAAGCAAGTTCACTCAAGCTAACAACAAAAGAAAGCTTGCTGGGGAGAGGCACTCTAAACAAGGGGCATTAACTGGCTCCTCTTTCCTCTTGAGGTCATTCCTCTTAACAAACTGGAAGAAGAGGAAGAAAGTCATGAACAACATGTCAAGCTAATGACATTAAAAGAGCGCTTGTTGGGAGGCAACCTAACCGTAGGTAACATTTCCTTACTTTGCTTAGTTTACTTTCAATAATTTGGCATATGATTGGATTCTAAGTTTGGTGTTGCCATGCAACAATTTGATTTTCAATCTTCACTGGGTACTTGCAACATTCCAAATTGAGAGTGTCACACAAGTTTGGTGTGCCACTTATCTTTCATGCAAGGTACCAAGCACACCACTTATTTATGCAATCAAAATGTCTCTGCTTGTATCTCTTGTGCCTTTATTGTGTCCTTAATCTTGCTTGCTGAAACACATGCATACTCACACTTCATTCTAAGACATTCATGATCCATCATAGACCCCATCACCACTGTTTTAATTGTTGCTTGAGTATAAGCAAGCATTCTAAGTTGGTGTGGGAAGGGGAAGAATAGGAGTAAAAGGGCAACAACAATGAAGATGAACTACAAGGTGGTAAAGTTCCTTTTTCTTCTTACTTATTTCCAGTACTTTAAATTGCATGATTGTCTTATATTTCCTTTGTATGCATGTATAATTACTCCTTGTGAATAAGCATAATTTGATATTTGATTTGTGGATATCATGATTATCATCTTGAGTTTTACTTGCACCCAATCTCTTTAAGAATGCAACAAAGAAATCATTCTCTTGAAAGGAAAATGTTGAAGAATTTTATAAATCATGGGGCAAGCAAAAGATTAAGAGGAGTGGAGGTTCTGATTGTATGATTGTGTATTGAGGTTGCATGTTTATGAAAACTTGCATGGGAGCTCTTAGACAGGAAATAAAGTTTAGAGAAGTATTATGGAATTTCTCAAACATCTATTGATCCAAGAAACAGTAACAAAAGAAAACAAAAGTAAAAGAAAAACAAAGAACAAGCCCAAGACTCTGAGCATCAATTACTAGGAAGAAAAAGAAAAAAACAAGAACTCAAAGAGTTATTGTCCTAGTTAAATGCTTGTGGTAGATTTGTATCAAGGAGAGATGCTTGAGCAAGTAAATCCTAAGGGGTGCTTCAACACCTAATACCTTAGACCAATTGGTTTGGGAGTATTGATTGAAAGCTTACCTTAAAAAGCCGCTTTGATACATGACACCTAGAGTCGAGGCCAAATTCCACAAAGAAAGAAAAATGCTAGAAAATAAGTGCTGCTTCAAGGTGACAATCTATAAAGAGATTTTCATAATATCATTTGAATGAAATTCCTAAGATCTAAGACTTCCAAAATGTGAGGACTAATGAGTACTGGAATCCTTGCATAGGCATACAAATTAGAGTTCACCCCACTGCCACTTAGTCACTTCACCTACTAAGGCATCATAAGCAATTCTTCAATACATTCCAATTAAAGAGAATTCTTTGTGCATAGTTCTTTTCTTGCTTGGGGACAAGCAAGCTTTAAGTTTGGTGTTGTGATGCCAGGGCATCTTGGCTAGTTTTACTAGCCATTTTTTGTAAGCTTTAGGTTGGTTTCATATATTTTCTTAGGAAATAAGCAAGTATTTGGTTGAAAATGCATTCATACCATGATTCAAGCAAACATTGTGAATTTTGAATGATTTCAGGAGAATTATGCATAAATTGAATGATAAATTGGATGATGCATGATCCCATGATTAAGAGCAAGACTTTGATGCACTTTGTTTGATTGATTTCAGGCCAAAAGAAGAAGAGAAGAGCCACGTTAGTGGCTACGTTAGTTACACTAACGTGGTCACTAACGTGGAAGGAAGGAAAGCTCCAACGTTAGTGAGAAAAGTTAGTGGCATTAACTTTGAAGAAAGGGGTATAAGCCAACGTTAGTGGAAAAGGTGAATGCCACTAATGTTTTCGAAGCAAAGAAGACCCACGTTAACAGCCACGTTAACTACATTAACGTGGTAGTTAACGTGGAAGGAAAAGAAGATGCCAACGTTAGTGGAAAAGGTGAACGCCACTAACGTTTTCGAAGCAAAAAGACCCACGTTAACGTGGTAGTTAACGTGGAAAGAAAGGGAGAAGCCAACGTTAGTGGAAAAGGTGAGTGCCACTAACGTTGGCGAGGCAAAAAAAGACCCACGTTAACTTCCACGTTAACTAAGTTAACGTGGAAGTTAACGTAGGCAAAAGTCCCACCTGGCAGCCTGACCATGCCTTCTTCAAACACGCATAACTTGAGCCACAAAGCTCCAAATGAGGTGATTCCAGCGGCATTGGAAAGTAGGATTCCAGAGCTTTTCAAGCATATATGGCACTACATGGTTGACACTAAATTTGAGGGAGAAAACCTGCCCCGAAAGTGCAAAGATGAACATGGTATCAACCTGTAGTAAGGCCAATTGACCTCTTCACCTTCCAAGAAGTATAACTCGAGCTGTATAGCTCTAAATGATGCGCTTTCAGAGGCGTTGGAAAGTAGACATCCAGGGCTTTCCAAAAATATATAATAGTATTGGGTGGACATTAAGTTTGAGCCCCAGATCGCTAGCGTTATTGTAACTCACGTTTTTCACTAACGCTAGTCGCTAGCGTTAACGTAACTCACGTTTTCCATTAATGCTAGCGACTATGCCAGCGACCATGTCCACTTCAAAGGAGCATAACTTGAGTTACAAAGATCCAATTGAGGTGATTTTAGTTGCGTTAGAAAGCTGACATTTAGAGCTTTCCAAAGATATATAATAGTTTATAGTGGGCATGAAATTGGAGCACAAACAAGAGGCATCTTTTAAGCCCCAGAAACAGCAAAGCAATAAAGCCAAGTCACCCTGGACCTCAATTTGATTCACTTCTCTTGGACCACCCAACCTCAAGGAAGCAAGCCCACAAGTATCAACCAATCAAGGCCACAAGAAGCATCTAGAATAGGAATTTTCATTTAATTGTAATTTGCTTTTAATTTCATTTTGTAATTTAGGAGAGCCTATATAAAGGCTTTAGTTTTTACTTTGAAAGGGGGTTGGACAGAAGGGAACAGAGAAATTGGGGATTGGAAGAGGGGTCTTCGGACTCCCTCCCCTCACTCAGTTTTCCTTCTCTTCTTTTCTTTGTACTTTTCATTTATGAATTTAGAAGTTTCAATGTTAGTTTTAATCTTCATCTTTACTTTCCTGCACTTTCTTCTTTTCTATTTTGGTAGAGCAATGATCAACTAACTCTTTTCATTGGGTTAGAGAGCTCTATTGTGATTCAATGGATCAATTATAGTTTTCATTCTTCTTCTTCTTTCTTTTCTCTTGATCTTACTAGAAAGCTTTCAATCTTAATTCAATTGGTTAGTTGTCTTGGAAAAGAAACTCTCCATAATTGGATCTCTTCGGAACCTTGGAAGAGGAATGAAGAGATCATGCTAGAATTTCTTTCTCATGCTGGACCAATTTGGGTTGGGATGGATATGTGGCTATAATCTTACCAATACTTGAATTGGGAAATGTATGTGGTATAATCAGTGACCATACTTCATCTCTTCTCATGAGTAATTGACCAAGGAATTGGCTATTGATCAAGATTTGAGAGATTAGATTACCAAGGAATTGGAATCCAATCACTTAAGATTGCCAAGGAGATCAATGAATGCATTGATTGAGGGAGAGCTGAGAATGAACTTGATCCGGAGGATTGCAATATCTCTTGATCCCAATGTTCATTTTATTTTAGTTCTTACATTTACTTTTCTTGCCATTTTACTCTTCTGCACTTTATAGCTTTTCTTTACTTTTATGCCATTTACATTTCCTTGTTACTTATCACTCCAATATGATTTGTCTAACTAGGAGAATCAATTAATCATTGTTTGCTTAATCCGTTAATCTCTGTGGGATTCGACCTCACTCTATTGTGAGTTTTACTTGACGACAATTCGGTATACTTGCCAAAGAAAAATTTGTTGAGAGACAAGTTTCCATGCATCACATGGATTGTTGAAGTTAGGTGGGAAATTTTAAGTTAATTAAGGATTCAGATTTTAGTCCACTTGGCCAAATACAATCCTACTTTAACCCTAACCCCATTACAACCCTTAAAAGACCTCTTGATATGTGAATCTGTGCATTAAATTTATGTTGATTATTAGATGAAGAGCAAGCCTTAGAAAGCAAGGTTAGTAGAGAATTGAGAGAATCGAACCTAAAACACCTGAGTGATTAGAGTGATATACACTACTAGTGAGGGTTCGATGCTTGATTCTTTGTTCCCGGCATTCATGAGCTATTTTCTTTTACAAGTCTATTTGTACTTCATTTTTATGATTTGAATTAGTGAAATCCAATTCATATTTATTCTTGGAGATTTATTTACTTTTAACCAAGCAGGTAGAAATATTTTGCATTTAGTTGCATTTATAGGTTGCATTTCATACATTCTACCATTCCTCTTCATTCCTTTATAGCTTCTCTTGAGCTTAGCATGAGGACATGCTATTGTTTAATTGTGGGGAGGTTGATAAACCACTATTTTATGGTTTATAGTGTGCTTAATTGAGTGGATTTTATCAACTCTTTACCCACTTATTCATACTATTTGCATGTTTTACATTTCCCTTCCTAATTATGTGCTTTGATTGAAAACATGCTTCTTTGGACTTATATTTGCTTATTATTAATCCTCTCTTATCACCATTAGATGCCTTGATTAGTGTGTTGAGTAGTTTCAGATTTTCTAAGGCAGAATGACTTGGAGGATGGGAAGGAAGCATGCAAAAGTGGAAGGAATACAATAAGTTGGAGAAATTGCTAAGCTGTCCAGCCTGACCTCTTCGCACTCAAACGGCTATAACTTTAGCTACAGAGGTCCAAATGATGCCGTTCTAATTGCGTTGGAAAGCTAACGTCCGGGGCTTCGAATTGATAGATAATTTGCCATAACTGCCCCGACGCCAGGTGACGCAAACGCGTGAGTCACGCGGACGCGTGACCTGGCAAGAATGCAACCCGCGCGGCCGCGTGAGCCATGCGGCCGCGTCACTTTTCTGTGACCTGTACGGACCAAAAAGCGCTGGAAGTAACTTATGGGCTGTTTCTGACCTAGATTTCAGCCCAGAGAACACAGATTAGAGGCTATAAAGTGGGGGAATGCATCCATTCATCATCATGCTATTCATAATTCTCTTTTTATTATTTTAGATGTAGTTTTCAGAGAGAGAGGTTCTCTCTTCTCTCTTAGGATTAGGATTTAGGACTTCTCTTAGCTTGTAAGAGTGACTCTCGATCCAGGCTTTATATTCCTTTGTTTTAAGGTTACCTTTCACTTTATTTATTTATTCCAGCATTTGAGTTAATTATTTACTTTTATAATTTAATTTATGAATTATTCCATGTCACAGATTATTGTTTGAATTAATGATAATTGAGGTATTTTCAGTTTATGATTGCTTGCTTTTATTTACGTTACCATTGCTTCCGATCTGAAGATATTTTTATTCTAGTAATTTACTTTTTCCCTTTTTGGTCTTGGTTAGGAAATCAGTAACTCAACAATTATCAAACTCAGCATAATTGATAATCGTTATCTTGCTAATTGAACTGAACTTCGATAATCCCAACTTTTTCTTAGGAAATAAATAGGATTCGAAGGTCAACTAATTAGTCCCTTGACTTTCCTTTACTTTAAAGGTTGACTAAGTGGAAATTAGATACAACTTTCATTATTATTGAGAGAGATCACCAAGTTGGACTTCCAATTTCTCTTACCTTGCCAAAAGTTGTTTTTACAGTTATTAATTACTTTTAATCGCCATTTAAATTAATTGTCATTTAAATCACTTGCTTCTCATCTTCTAAACCCCGATTACAACCTTTATAGCTAATAATAAGAACATACCTCCCTGCAATTCCTTGAGAAGACGACCCGAGGTTTAATACTCGGTTATCAATTTTAAAGGGGTTTGTTACTTGTGACAACCAAAACTTTGTAGGAAGGGATTTCTGTCGGTTTAGAGACTATATCTACAACGCGACTGTTTTTATGAAATTCTTTACTGGCAAAAATCTTAACGTCACTGACCATGCTGCTCTTAAATACCTACTCACAAAGCAGAATTCAAAACCTAGACTTATAAGATGGGTGTTGCTTCTGCAAGAGTTTGATATAGAAATAAGAGACAGAAAAGGGACAGAGAATCAAGTAGCAGATCACCTGTCCCAAATAGAACCAGTAGAAGGGGCATCCCTCCCTCTTACTGAGATCTCTGAAAACTTTCTGTATGAGCAACTTTTTGCCATCCAGAAAGTGCCATGGTTTGCAGACATTGTGAACTACAAGGCAGTGAGATTTATACCCAAAGAATACAGTAGGTAGCAATGAAAGAAGCTGATCACGGATGCAAAGTATTATCTTTGGGATGAGCCATATCTCTTCAAGAGATGTGCAGACAGAGTAATCCGTATATGTGTGCCTAAAGAAGAAGCACAGAAGATCCTATGGCATTGCCATGGATCACAATATGGAGGATATTTTGGAAGTGAGCGAACAGCCACAAGAGTCCTCCAATGTGGCTTCTACTGGCCTACTCTCTATAAAGATTTTCGAGTGTTTGTACTTAACTGTAACATTTGCCAAAGATCTGGTAATCTGCCTCACAGTTATGCCATGCCTCAACAAGGGATCTTAGAGATTGAGTTGTTTGATGTATGGGATATTGACTTCATGGGGCCTTTCCCACCATCATACTCAAACACTTATATTCTGGTGGCAGTGGATTATGTATTCAAATGGGTGGAAGCTATTGCAACACCCACTAATAACACTAAGACAGTGTTAAAATTCCTCCAGAAACACATCTTCAACAGATTTGGCACCCCTAGAGTACTAATCAGTGATGGGGGCACTCATTTCTGCAATAAACAGCTTTACTCTGCTTTGGTTCGTTATGGAGTTAGCCACAGGGTAGCCACTCCATATCATCCACAGACAAATGGGCAAGCTGAAGTCTCTAACAAAGAACTTAAAAGAATCCTGGAATGGACTGTAATTAACAATAGAAGGGATTGGGCAAGAAGCTTGGATAATGCTCTGTGGGCATACAGAACATCATTCAAAACTCCTATAGGGACCTCCCCATACCAGCTTGTGTATGGAAAGGCATGTCACTTGCCAGTGGAACTGGAACATAAGGCCTATTGGGTAACCAGATTCCTAAACTTTGATACCAAGTTAGCTGGAGAAAAGCGTTTGCTCCAGTTAAATGAGCTAGAGGAATTTAGACTCAATGCTTTTGAAAATGCAAAAATTTACAAAGAGAAAGCAAAAAGATGGCATGATAAGAAACTGTCATCCAGAGTCTTTGAGCCTGGACAGAAAGTTTTGCTATTTAATTCTAGGCTCAGATTATTCCCCGGGAAATTGAAATCCCGTGGAGAGGACCATATGTGATTACAAGTGTGTCACCATATGGATACGTAGAGCTTCAGGATATTGATTCTAACAAAAAGTTCATTGTTAATGGACAGAGAGTTAAACATTATCTTGAAAGCAATTTTGAGCTAGAATGCTCAAAACTGAGGCTTGATTAAAGCTCAGTAATAGTCCAGCTAAAGACAATAAAGAAGCGCTTACTGGGAGGCAACCCAGTCAGTTACAAAGTTTATTTATTAATTAATTAATTTTTACAGGTATATCTCAGTTATCTTCAAGGTAGAATAGCAATTGCTTGAGTTCACAAAGTTACAGGGGAATTTGGAAGCTCACTGGCATGAAAAAGCCAGTAAGAAATATTTTGGGCATTGAACGCCCAAAAAAAGCATCCACTGGGCGTTCAACGCCAGTAAGGATAGCCACCTGGGCGTTAAACGCCAAAAAGAAGCATCTTCTGGGCGTTGAACGCCAGAAAGAAGCTCCTTCTGGGCGTTCAACGCTAGAAAGAAGCAACAGCTGGGCGTTGAACGCCTAGGAGAAGCAGCAATTGGGCGTTAAACGCCCAAAACATTCTGCGTTTGGGCGTTTAACGCCAGGATGGTGGGGAGGAGGTAAAATTCGTTTTTCTTCACAAATTTTCTAATTTTTTATGTTTCAGTTCATGATTTCTTGCATAAACATGTTCAAAATGTCATTCTTCAATTTCAAAAAAATTTTTTTCTAAAAACCCTAATTTCTAAAATCCCTTTTTCAAAAATAACAAATATATCTTAATATATAAATACAAATCTTTTTCCAACCCAATCCAACTCTTTTTCAAATTTTTCAAAACTCAATTATCTCTTAAAATCTTTTTCAAATTAAAAATTCAGATTTACCTTTTTCAAATATCATTCACAACTTTTTAATTTTAAATTATATCTTTTTCTTATCATATCTATCTTTTATAAATCATATCTTCTATCTTATCTTTTTAAAATTTTCGAAAACCCACCCCCTCCCTTTTAAATTCACATTCGGCCTCCCTCTTCTCATCCACCATTTGACATTAGCTCTCCTTCTATCCCTCTCCGTTCTTTTCTTTTGCTTGAGGACAAGCAAACCTCTAAGTTTGGTGTGTTTATCCATGATCACAAAAATATACTCACTAAGATCATGGCTCCTAAAGGAAAACAACCCACTCCAAGAGGCAAGAAAGAGAATATTCCAAAACCACTTTCGAATCAAGGGAAGTTCTTAACCAAAGAACATTCAGACCATTACTACAAAATAATGGATCTAAGGTTAGTGATCCCGAAAGTCAAGTTCGATCTGAAAAAAGATGAATATCCGGAGATCCAAGAGCAAATTCAAAACAGGAACTAGGAAATCCTAGCTAATCCTGAAACAAAAGTGGGAAGGAATATGGTTCAGGAGTTCTATGCTAATCTGTGGCAAACAAATAGGCAGAGAATATCTGGAACTGCCCTCTATGACTATCGGACCTTGGTCAGAAGAAAGATTGTTCACATCCACCCTGACAAAATCAGGGAGATCTTTAAGCTGCCTCAGCTGAAAGATGACCCAGACTCCTTTAATAGGAGAATGATGAGCACAAACAAGGGCCTGGACAAGATTCTAGAGGATATATGCATCCCTGTAGCCAGGTGGACCACCAGCACCACGGGTGTCCCAAATCAACTCAAGAGAGAAGATCTCAAACCAGTAGCCAGAGGCTGGCTGGACTTCATTGGGCGTTCCATACTGCCCACTAGCAACCGTTCTGAAGTCACCGTTAAAAGAGCAGTGATGATTCACTGCATTATGTTGGGAAAAGAAGTAGAAGTTCATCAGTTAATTTCGTGTGAACTCTACATAATAGCAAACAAGAAATCTAAAGACGCCAAGTTGGCTTATCCAAGCCTAATTTCTATGCTATGCAAAGATGCCGGAGTAAGGATGGGAATAACTGAGTATATCTCAGTTGAGCGGCCAATCACTAAAATATCAATGGAAAAATAACAGTTGCAGGATGACCTCATCAAGAGGCACAGGAATTCCTCCCAGAAATCCCTCAATTTGAATACTGGGAGCATCTTGAGGCATCTGTTTTCGAGTTGCAAGAAGCTGTGGACCAAATAAAGGAAGAACAGAATAATCAAAATAGCATGCTTTGCAAATTGCTTAGGGAACAAGAGGAGCAAGGGCGTGACTTAAGGGAACTGAAGCGTCAGAAATTAATTCTTATAGGACCAAGCACCCCACAGACTAGAGGAACATCCACTTCCCAAAATACAGGTTGTTAAGTTCTAATTTTAGCTTTAACTCTGAGATAGTTGTTGTTATAGGAATTTACCTTAGAAGATATATAGGAGTAGTGGTAATTAGTATATCTATTTTGATTTTATTTTCAATTAAGTTATAATTTTTTTTCTCATCATCATCAAACATGAATAAAATAGTAGATTTTTAGAATAAAGAGGTAATTTATATTTTTCGAGTTCTTAATAAGAAAAATTATAATTAATTATATGTGGTGGCAATACTTTTTGTTTTCTGAATGAATGCTTGAACATTGCATATTTTTTATCTTGAATTTCGTGAATGTTAAAATTGTTGGCTCTTGAAAGAATGAGGAACACGAGAAATATTATTGATGATCTGAAAAATCATGAATTTGATTCTTGAAGCAAGAAAAAGTAGTGAAAAAAAAGAGAGAAAAATTACAAGGAATCATTGGATCAAGAAAGAGAAAAAAAGCCAATAGCCCTTAAAACCAAAAGGCAAGGGTGAAAAGAATCCAAGGCTTTGAGCATCAGTGGATAGGAGGGCCCAAGGAAGTAATTCCAGGCCTAAGTGGCTAAATCAAGCTGTCCCTAACCATGTGCTTGTGGCATGCAGGTCCAAGTGAAAAGCTTGAGACTGAGTGGTCAAAGTCGTGATCCAAGGCAAAAGAGTGTGCTTAAGAACTCTGGACACCTCTAATTGGGGACTTTAGCAAAGCTAAGTCACAATCTGAAAAGGTTCACCCAATTATGTGTCTGTGGCATTTATGTATCCGGTGGTAATACTAGAAAACAAAGTGCTTAGGGCCACGACCAAGACTCATAAAGTAACTGTGTTCAAGAATCAACATACTACACTAGGAGAATCAATAATACTATCTGAACTCTGAGTTCCTATGGATGCCAATCATTCTGAATTTCAAAGGATAAAGTGAGATGCCAAAACTGTTCGGAAATCAAAAAGCTACTAGCCCTGCTCATCTAAATAAGAATCTGAGCTCCACTTAAAACTCTGAAATATTATTGCTTCTCAATTTCTTTTCATCCTATTTTATTTATCTAGTTGCTTGAGGACAAGCAACAGTTTAAGTTTGGTGTTGTGATGAGCGGATATTTTATACGCTTTTTGGGGATAATTTCATGTAGATTTTAGCATGTTTTTATTAGTTTTTAAGCAAAAATCATATTTCTGGACTTTACTATGAGTTTGTGTGTTTTTCTATGATTTCAGGTATTTTCTGGCTGAAATTGAGGGAGCTGAGCAAAAATCTGATTTAGGCTGAAAAAGGACTACTGATACTGTTGGATTTTGACCTCCCTGCACTCGGAATGAATTTTTTTGAGCTATAGAAGTCCAATTGGCGCGCTTTTGATTGGGTTGGAAATTAGACATCCAGGGCTTTCCAGCAATATATAATAGTCCATATTTTGCGCGAAGATAGATGACGTAAACTGGCGTTTAACGCCAGTTCCATGTTGCTGTCTGGCGTCCAGCGCCAGAAACACGTCACGAACCAGAGTTGAACGCCAGAAACACGTTACAACTTGGCGTTCAACTCCAGAAACAGCCCAGGCACGTGAGAAGCTTAAGTCTCAGCCCCAGCACACACCAAGTGGGCCCCAAAAGTGGATTTCTGCACTATCCATCTTAGTTTACTCATTCTCTGTAAACCTAGGTTACTAGTTTAGTATTTAAACAACTTTTAGAGACTTATTTTGTATCTCATGACATTTTTAGATCTGAAATTTGTACCTTTTGGCAGCATGAGTCTCTAAACCCCATTGTTGGGGGAGAGGAGCTCTGCAGCGTCTCGATGAATTAATGCAATTATTTCTGTTTCCCATTCAAATATGCTTGTTCCTATCTAAGATGTTCATTCGCGCTTCACTATGAAGGAGGTGATGATCCATGACACTCATCACCTTCCTCAGCCCATGAACGTGTGCCTGACAACCACCTTCGTTCTACATCAGATTGAATGAGTATCTCTTAGATTCCTTAATCAGAATCTTCGTGGTATAAGCTGGATATGATGGCGGCATTCATGAGAATCCGAAACGTCTAAACCTTGTCTGTGGTATTCCGAGTAGGATTCTGGGATTGGATGACTGTGATGAGCTTCAAACTCGCGAGTGTTGGGCGTGATGACAAACGCATAAGAATCAATGGATTCTATTCCGACATGATCGAGAACCAACAGCTGATTAGCCGTGCTGTGACAAAGCATTTGGACCGTTTTCACTGAGAGGATGGGAAGTAGCCATTGACAACGGTGACACCCTACATATAGCTTGCCATGGAAGGAGCCTTGCAAATTCTGAAAGTAAGAAAGCAGTATGTTGCAGAGATTCAGAGGACAAAGCATCTCCAAAACTCCAACATATTCTCTATTATTAAGTAACAATTATTTATTTTATGCTCTTTTATTTTTTGTAATTCAAACTGATAATTATAATTGATATCCTGACTAAGAATAATAAAATAACCATAGCTTGCTTCAAGCCAACAATCTCCGTGGGATTCGACCCTTACTCACGTAAGGTATTACTTGGACGACCCAGTGCACTTGCTGGTTAGTTGTGCGAGGTTGTAAGAAATCTTGATTTTGATATTGGCATTACAATTTCGTGCACCAGGACTTCTAGGTTTATTTCTTCCCAATTCTAGGTTCAATGTTCCTTTAATTTAGTTTCTCTTCTATTTTTATTTATTCTATTACTTTAGTTTATCTTCTTATCTTGTCAATTTATTAATGCAAAGAATAATTTTCTATTTAATTTCATTATCTGTTTGCTTGCTTTCAATTAATTTGATTATTATGTCTTCTTCCTACTCCCTTCACATGAATGCGAAATTGGCATCCATGTTAATGGAGTAGGCTCTCAGCTTGACGTTGGAGTTAGATTAATATTTGAGACCCTTGAGTTGGAATACTCAAGAGTTAATTGGTAATTGGAAGTTGTTCGCCAACTTTCTAGTTATTGCACTAACCCTTCCCAAGGGAGAGGATTAGGACTTGTGAATAGAAGTTGGCTCCCAACTTACATGACCTTCCTTCATTCGTTGAGGGTTAACTAAGTAAGAATAACCACCCATTACTAATTAATCTTGGGAAATCCAACAAGGATAGAACTTCAGATTAATCTTCTCCTAGTCAAGGCTTTTTATTTTAATTACATAAAACCTCTCGTTAATTTTCATTGCTTTAATTTATAATCATTTATGTGCCCATTGCCCAAACTTCAAATTTCTCAGAAAAGTCACAACCAATAATAAGAACACTTCCCTGCAATTCCTTGAGAGACGACCCGAGGTTTAAATACTTTGGTTATTACCTTTTAGGGGTTTTGTTACTTGTGACAAACAATTTTTTGTATGAAAGGATTATTGTTGGTTTAGAAACTATACTTGCAACGATAATTTATTTGTGAAATTCTAAACCGTCAAAAATCCGTTCATCAAAATGGCACCATTGCCGGGGAATTACAAACGTGTGCCTTATTATTGGTTATTGTAAATATTTTTTTTTTGCTTCTTTGTTAGTCTTTGTTTGTTTTAGGACTTTATTGCTTATTTTTATTAGTTTTTGTTTTTACTTGCTACTATAAATTCTCACCCCTTTAGTTATGAGTTTAGTTCAAATTATGTTGCAGGAAATGGACGCTATAATGAGAACATGCATCAAGGTTGGAACAATCAAGGATGGAAGGAGCCACAAGGATTTGATCGACCCTTTTGGCAACAACCCCCTCATATGTGCCATGGGAAATGACCGTTCTACGATGCATCCCAAGACAATGGCTACGGTGGACCTTTTCGTGACAATCAACGTCCACCACACTATACCTATGAGCCCCCTCCTCAACATAACTTTGAACCACCATACTCATAAGCTCCCTACTACCGAACACCCTCATATGATCCTGATCCCTATCCACCATACCAACCACCTTATGAGCCGTATGAATCATATCTAGAACCACCCCAATTTCAACCTAATTACTCCCAAGAACTACCACCTCCATATACACCATGTCCATATCCATCAATCCAAGAGCCTTATGATCCCAATTATGTTATCCAAGAGGAACAAGAGTCACGGGATCATCTCAAGGACACACTGGATCAATTTCAAGCAGTCGTTCGTCAATTGGAGCAAGTGGTAAGCCGAAAAGCACACGAAGCTTCCATAGCTAAAGAATCTCAACTAGAGAACAAGGAATTGAAGTGTGTTTCACAACAAGTAGACATGATGGAGAGTGTTGAACCGCCCCATCCATATTATGATGGACCATCCTTATATCATGAACCTTTCCTCCCAAATAATGAACCCTCTTATCCATCCCGATCTCCCATGGATGACACTACAAATGTTCTTCTTCCAGAGGAAAGAGAGATGCAAGGGACGATACAAGAGTTCCAGGAGAATATGCTAAATTTCGCAGCCGCCTTGGGCGAGTTAATAAGTCGATTAGCCTTCCAACGGTTGGACACTCAAGGAACTCCCATAGCTACATATGAAGAATCTAATAAAGCGCGTAGCATAGAGGAAACACTAGAAACTCTAGTGGACAATGAGGGATGTGACTTTGTATTGGAACAAGTGGAGGAAGCCGCAATAGTTGAAGAGGAAGACATGGTTAAAGACTTAGGAGATGCTGAACCCCCATGGGAATCTAGAGCTGTGGAATATTCCCCCAAGAAGATTGAAATTGATGTTGAGGAGGATAATGCATAACCTCCAAGACATGTTCCATATGAAAAATTGGACGGAATAGATCAAGAAACAAGTTCCCTTGGTGAAGATGATCATGGAGCAAGTCTTCCTGTTGATGAATCATTCTCTACAATTGAACCTTCTCCCATGCCCTTGGTAAGAAATGAAGAAGATATTGAATTGGAAGAAAGCGACCAAGAGGAAGCGGTTGCAGTTGAAAAGGCTTGCAAAGAGGTGGAAGAATCCAAAGAAGAGCACAAGGGAGTGGAGCTTGTAAGCCCAGTGGAAACATATCTCCTAAACCCATTACCATCCAATACAACATTCAAGTGGGTAAATTCTTATCATTAACCTTTACTTCCCCACTTGAATATGGTCTACTTGAGACGGATGGTCAACTTAGAGCTCTTTGTGGCATTAAGAGTAAAAGGGAGATGGTCAGTGGTAGGAGTTGTCAAGCAAGGTTCAATATGGTTGCATGCTCCAAATTGAAGTGCAAAGGATGGTGTAGAGCTCGATTGAATGGGTCTAGAAAGTTGTTTGGACGTTTTAGTGAGAATTCAAATTGTCTGCCACCTGATTGGAACAATAATGTTCAACAAGAAGACGAGTGCAACAACAAGGTTTGGGACCCCGGAATTCATTCCAACAATCAACACTCTTTGGGCCATGTCACTTGCTTTGACTTGCTTGAAGGCTCTTTACGCTTAGTTTAGGATCCCAGAGGCCATTGAAATTACAAACATTGATGGGATTCCTGGATGAGTTCAAGCACAAGCCACCATGACAAGGAGCTCACCACATGTCCAACTTAAGGACTTTAACCAAAAGTGCTAGGTGGGAGACAACCCATCATGGTATGATCTTTCATTTTTATCCTTAATTTTATTTTATTCTATTTTTATTAGTATCCAGTCATAATGTCTGCCTCAGCATCTGCATTCTGCATTCTGCAGAAAAAAAAGGTGTTCGACGCGCAAGCATCACTGACGCGTACGCGTCATGCGTGAATTTGCAACACCAAGGAAGTAAACAGAGAGTTGGGCGGGAGTAGCGTTGGAAGTGTGCTTTGTGCACAAGCAAGCCCACGCGTCCGCCTACCTCACGCGTGCGCGTCACTTGCGCTTTCAGCAAACCACGCGTGCCCTTGGAAATCAGGGTAAATAGCGTACTACACAGAGAGTTGTGCGTGAGCGAGGCGGCCTTCGTGCAAATCTCACATCCTAGGTCACGTGTGCGCATGCCAGACGCTTACGCGTCACTTGGATTTTAAGCGACCCACGCGTACGCGTGCCGTACGCGTACGCGTCGCATGCGACGCACAATTAAAACAGTCCACTGCCAGATTTCAATTCTATCCCTCCCCCAATCCTAATTCTCTCTCCTTCCTAATTTTTCCTTCCTCTCTCTTCTCTACTTTCTTCTTCCCCCTTTCTTCCTACTTGTATCACTCTCCTTTACCTCTCTATTTTCATCTTCTTCTCTAAGATTCTTTTTCTTTTTCTCTCTTACTAATTATCTATTTTTGCATTCTTCTGATTGGTGTTAGACATTTATTTGGGTGATTGCTTTTTTCTATATTTTCTTGTAGATATCTTGCAGAGTGATTTGACAATAGACATTATTAATTTTGGGCTGCAAACATGCTTTGATCAACTACTTTACTCCACATGTTTTACATGCATACCAAGTATTTGTGAAAAAGCCCTTATGGCATTGCGAATTCTCAATTATTTTATTCTTATACTTTAATGCCTATTTTTCATAAACACCTTGCAATCCTTTATATATTAAGCTTAATTGTCAACATAAACGTGATTATTATTTTGTTACATGTGACATTCATTCTTGCTATTGATGCTTGATCTATGCTTCTCATGCCTTTGCTTGCATGCTTTTAAGCCTCTTAAATCTAGTTGCTCTAATATGCCTTCATTGACTTCAATTGATGTCCTATTTGCATGTAGTCGCGACCATGTATTTAAGACATTATCTTTTACCTTGGCATTGATTATCACTTGGACTTTCCTCCTCCCGGCTCTAGCTATTTGAATTACATGTCCCTTTTCTTTCTCCTTTTTTCAGGATGGCCACCAAGAGGGAAAAGAAAAAGTTTCTAACTGGAGCAATAAACAAGTCTACCACACAATCTTTGGAGAAAAAGCGTCAGTTGGAGACACCCTCCCACTTGCACATCTATGCATGCACCAAGGACGGTGCAATCTTTAAGTGTGGGGAGGTCGATACCGACTTCCGAGGGTAACTACTTCCTGTCTTAACACCAATGTTTAGTTTTCTTTGTTAAATTAGTTGTTACATTTGCATGTTTGATTGCATGTTTGTTGATTTTGTGCATATTTTATCAACTTCTTGGTTGAAGTAATAATTTATTTTTCAAGAAACTTTTTAGAGTATTTCACTAATTTGAATTAAAATTTTTATTAAACTTGCTTGAAGAAATTTTATTCTGGGAACATGGTTTAGAGCTCGAACACACAAAACCAGAGAGATTTTGAGCCTATTTGATTGGTTGCATTTTATCAACCAATATTTTATTTTTGGTGTGTGTTGTCCTCTCTAAAATTGTGATCTATATCTTGCTTGATTCTATATTTCCATGGTTTAATGTATGCATATACTTATATGATTGAGGCCTTGTTTAACTTAGCTTACATACCCATATGGCCTTACCCTTTCATTGTCCTTTGCAAACCAAAGTTGAGCCTATTTTACTCCTTTGTTCTTTACTTTAGCACATCACTAACTCTAAGCAGAAAACAATAATGTTTGGTGGTAAAGTTGCGCCTTGGGCCCATTATGCGCCCAATTTGTTCGGTTCGGCCCATTCAGCCCAATCTTGGGCCAAATTCTTTAAAATTAATGCCAAAACTCTTGTTTTAATTAACTCTATCCCATTAGGCTATAAAATTTATATTTCTAATTTCTTTAAATAATAATTAATTTATTTGCTAATTATTTACTAGTTTCTTGGGTTTTACACTATATAACCAACAGATGAGACTCATCAGCCATAGGACAGGCATACATTACATGCATCTATGTGTTTCTTTGGTGTGCTTTGTTTGGAATGCATAACTAATCACATAAACTACTTGCTACCTGTTTATCTGGTGTATCTATTTTCTAATTGTGATTTCTTTGCATGTAATATCTATGTTTGAAAATAAATAATTCCAATGGCAGTTGGGAGGTTCAGAGGAGTTAAAAAAGGGATTGTTAGATTAGAAGGTAGATCTTTAGTAAGTGGCCTAAATTTGTGGTTTAGCTGTGTTTTATAAGATCTAGGGTTTTACTTTTAGAGGTCGTAATAACTCATCACCTCAGTATTATGACTTAAGCATCATACTTTGTGTGGTAGGGTGTTACATTAAGGTATCAGAGCAGTTAATTCCTGTAAAGCCTGAGGGATGGACTAACTATGCTTTTGTTCATACTCTTTCTGTGTGTCTACATGCTATTAGGATATCTAACTGATATATATGGCATGAATGTTCATGAGCATGCATTTGGGACTTTGAAGCATTATACTTGCGATATTGAGACTGATCACCTTGATATCACTTGATTGGTGTGAACAAGAACCAGATGGCGCCATGTGGACGCGGTCGTGGTCGAGGGAGCGGTCGTAACAGTAATTGAGCAAGCATTACAAGAACAACTATAACACCCTACCATACAAAACTTTACACCTAGGATGTAAAACAGAGGTGGAAAGGCACCACGACCTCTAAAAAGAAAAAATATATACGTATAATTCTTGGAAGAAGATATTTTTGAAGGATCCTTAAAGGATAGGTAAAACAAAATTACAAAATTAAAAGCCCAACGCTCGTGGATAACGTTTACTTGCCAAAAGCTTAGGCGCAAACAAAAATACATATATACAAAAAGAGTAGAGGATCAAGGATACAAGGATATATAGTAATCAAGTTCCAAGCTCAGCTTGCGAAGCTAAAGCTGGCCGAAGAGTATTTACATACATACAAATAATCCCAAATCTAAAGTTCTCAAAATTAAACCCTAGTTCTCCAATAAAAGCCTCTATGAGGCACTAAGGTATAATATGTAAAAGGAGAAGTCTAAGCATATATATACATATATATATATATATATATATATATATATATATATATATATATATATATATATATATATATATATCAAAACATAAAATCCCAAATTCCCATCTTCCCTGCAATAGAACTGTAGACGCCTAGCAAGGTGCGTTTCGACCGGTATCTGAAAAACACAAATATCTGTATCGAATGAGAACCAGGGGTTCTCAGCATGGTAATGGTGCCACATACATAAGATATATTGTCCCGGGAAAAGCTAGAGGCAATTCTAAAACTCTGACACTTAGATTATAAGACTTAAAGAATGAAAATGGAAACCATAAATAGGGGTGGTTTTCTAAGGTCCTTAAACTTAACCAAATTCTCACTAAGACCCTCAACAATTCCCTTCCTCCACCATCCTCCGAAACACCAGTAGAACCACACAGACAAACAAAGCAGACAAAAACAGGCACAAATAGAATACAGATATAGCAATCAGAACATATAGCAGTTGAGCATGAAATAACAAGTAAGCAATCCCAAGAAAGCAAACCAAACCAACCGAACAAATGCAAATGATGCATGTCTTTCCTACTGGCTGTGAGCTCACGTGTCGGATACTTTGCTAGAGCCTGACAAATCTGGTAGCTAACCTAGACATTTTCTCTAGGTTGCGCATCTCCAGGAGGATCACAAACGAAGTAGAGTGCCTTTCTACATTGAAGGAGCGTGCCTTTCCACCTTCTCTTGGAGGATATACGAAGGAGAGTGCCTTTCCCCATCGAAGGAGTGTGCCTTTCCACCTTGCAACCAGAGAAGAATGTGAGAAAAGGAATACAAATGAGAGTGCCTTCCCACCTTCCCTGCATCCTTATCACGACAAGAGAAGGAATCCTCCATCCTCAACTTGCCATCTGATAAGACTTTCAAAATTAACACGCAAGCGGGATCACACCGAGACCTTGCCATCTCGACCAATCCGGCCATACTCGGTCATTGCCAAGCTCAACATTTTCCTCCCAATACAGTCATGTTACGAATGAAATCCTATCATTCTCAACTCTATCCTTAATCATACATCATGATCAATTCAGCACTTTCTCAACCACAATCTATCACTCCAAGCCTTTCTTCACTTTCAAGTAACCAACGTTTTCCTAGCTTAATCTTGTCACTACCCCTAATACTAATATTTAAGGTCTAAAAGTGTAAAAATAGAGGTCTAGAGGTTCAAAATTATATTTTAAAATACAAAACTCACTTTGCTGATTTCAAGGGTCATGCGTACGCGTGGGTGAACGTTCCCCTACTCGCATACACAAGCTCCTTTCACGGGTACGCAAGATGCCCAACCTGAAATGGTTGGTCGTATCGCGTGCAGTGGTCTTGCGATGGCGAGAATTACGTTGGTTAGGAATTTCTCTTATAGAAAGAAGAATTTTGTTGTAAGCATAGCTCCAAACTAACAAACAACTCTCACATCAAATTAAATTTGGTTGTCACAAGTACAAACCCCAAATATGAATTAACCGAAGTATTTCAACTCTGGGTCGTCTCACAAGGAATTGCAATGAAATGCTCAATTATTGGCTATGAGGATGCAAAGGGGTTTGATTTTATATTTTTTTTGCAAGAAAAATAAATGGCAAGAAAAGTAAATGAACAATGACCTAACAAAAGAAATAGAAAAGTACTTGTTCATACCCTGGGTCGAGTTGTCCGACCCGAGATGTTCGACAGACAAAGCGACCGACCTCTTCAGGTCAGGACAACCCGACCTCTCCTCAAAGAGCTCGGCCAAGTCACAGGAAAGCCCAAACGAAGGGCCCAAATAGAGGAACGCGCCCCAAATCCAAGGGCAGCCCAAGCCCATAGAGATAAAGGTGGTTCCATTAAAGATTACCTCACTTAAAGATAAGATAAAGATAAGATAAGATAACTAACTTATCTTATCTGCAGGAGGCCACATATCACCATTATAAATACACTGGAGCACCCAGGTATAACTCATACTCTGATTCTACTCAATACCTGCTTAATACCCTTGCTAACTTAAGCATCGAAGTCTCTTGCAGGTACCCCCCACCCTCCGGGGACGAAGGATCAGCACCACCACCAAGTCCAACAAGTCGGACACACCAGCTCCAGCCGCTACACACCTGCCGGATACGTCGGCTCCGATCAGCACAGAAGATCTCATCCGAGATCGACCTACAGTTTCAGGTAACCCTCGGAACATTAGCGCCGTTGCCGGGGAACCTGGAAGTCATCCCATTAACATGGCGGATGACCATGACAACGACCACGATTCAGGTTTGGAAGACAGAACGCCGCATAAAAATGCGGACACGATACTCAAAGATACTCCAGAAACCAACGGATACAAAAATTCATCAAATCTAGGAGTAATAGAAGCACTTCGAAATCGATTGGAGCAACTTGAGAAAGAAGCCCAACATCGATGTGAAAAAGAAGAAGATCTACGCCGGGAGATAAGGCGGCGCCGAGAATTAGAAGATAAGCTTATAAAACTCGAAGCTAATCTCAAAACTAAAGCTACTCGACCATCCACAGAGGACAGCTCTCAGAAAGATCAAGATCCATCAAGACCAAAATTCCAAAAGATTTCAAGCTTCCGGATATGACTCTATATGACGGCACCTCAGACCACAACCATCATCTTAGCAACTTTAGAAGTAGAATGTACCTCACTAATGCCTCAGATGCAGTTCGCTGCAAAGCCTGTCCAACAACTCTCACCAAGACAGCCATTAAATGGTTCGACAACCTACCTCCAAAATCCATCTCGAGTTTCGACGACCTGGCCAAGAAGTTCCTGGCCCGATTCTCCATACAAAAGGACAAAGCCAAACACGCACCTAGCCTACTAGGGATCAAGCAAGGAGATCGGGAGAGCCTTCGCAACTACATGGAAAGATTCAACAAAATATGCATGGACATACAAAGTCTTCCAACAGAAGTTGCCATTATGGACCTCATAAATGGCTTACGAGAAGGACCATTTAGCCAATCTATATCAAAGAGATACTGACATCCTTAGACGAAGTACAAGAACGGGCACAGAAATACATCAACATGGAAGAAAATTCTCGACTTGGCGAAGCCTCAAGGTTCGGTTATGCCTACCGAGATAAAGAATCCAAGAAAAAGGAGGACCGCTCTGGAGAGAAAATAAAAAAATATCATAACTATACTCCTCTTAGGGTATCCTTGGTAGATGTTTACAGAGAAGTCTGCCATACAGAGAAAATCCCTCCAGCTCGGCCACTTAAAGGCAAAAGAGGAGGAGGAAATCGGAATGAATACTGTGAATATCACCGACTTCGAGGGCATTCCACCAATGAATGTTTCGACTTGGAAAACGTCATAGAAAAACTAGTAAGAGAAGAAAAACTAGATCGGTTTTTGGCTAATCGGGATGACGAACCAAGAAAAAGAAGAAGGGATGAGGATGTTGGACGATCTGAACGATCACCTCGCACACCGGAAAGACACGTTCACGTAATACACGGCGGATTTGCTGGAGGAGGAATCTCCAAATCATCTCGCAAGCAACACCTCAAAGAGGTGTACCACGTCGAAGGAAAAAAGGAAGCCCCAGACATCCCAGCAATCACGTTTACCAAGGAAGACGCATCTGGAATCATCTCGGGACATGACGACCCCATGGTCATTACGATCATACTGGCAAACGCCAACCTTCACCGTACACTAATTGACCAGGGAAGCTTTGCCGACATCTTATTCAAAACTGCCTTCGATAAACTCGGTCTAAAAGAAAAAGAGCTAAGAACGTACCCGAACAGCCTGTTCGGACTAGGAGATGCCCCAGTTTAACCGCTGGGATACGTATCGCTGCATACAACCTTCGGAAAGGGGAACCAATCCAGAACACTCAAGATAGACTACATCGCGGTCGACGTAAGCTCAGCCTACAATACCTTAATAGGTCGGACAACGTTAAATCAACTCGGCGCAATAGTTTCAACTCCACATCTATGTATGAAATTCCCAACTGCGGAAGGGATAGCTACAATAAAGGCAGATCAAAAGATGGCACGTCGCTATTATAACGAAAACCTAAACCTCCGAGGTGAAGGAGGAGTTGGAGGAGAGTTCCACACAATCGAGCTCGGTGGAGTTCAGAGGCGTGAAGAATTCCGACCACGACCCGAAGGAGAAGTAGAAAGAGTCCAGATCGGAGACACCTCGGATAAAACAACTAATATTGGCACGATCCTGAAAGGAGACACAAAGGAATCACTAATACGGTTCCTACGAGATAATGTTGATCTCTTTGCATGGAAAGCTGCCGACATGCCAGGCATTGATCCCGAACTAATGAGCCACAAATTGGCAGTCTACCCGGGATCCCGGTCGGTACAACAAAGACGAAGAAAACTCGGACCAGAACGAGCTCAAGCTATAGAAGAACAAGTACAGGCGCTACTAGAGGCCGGGTTCATAAGGGAAGTCAAATACCAACTATGGCTAGCAAACGTCGTCTTGGTGAAAAAGTCAAATGGGAAGTGGCGAATGTGCACCGACTACACCGACCTCAACAAAGCCTGCCCAAAAGACCCTTACCCACTTCCAAGCATCGACGCTCTAGTAGATGCTTCATCAGGATATAAGTATCTCTCGTTCATGGACGCGTATTCAGGGTACAACCAAATCCCCATGTATCCGCCAGATCAAGAAAAGACCTCGTTCCTAACGCCGAAAGCAAACTACTGTTACATCGTGATGCCTTTCGGTCTTAAGAACGCAGGAGCTACTTATCAAAGGCTAATGAATAAAGTTTTCTCAGATCACATCGGGAAAACCATGGATGTTTATGTAGACGACATGTTGATTAGCACTAGTCAGAGAAGACGAACATGGGCAAAAACCCGTCTACTTTATTAGCAAAGCGCTACAGGGATCTGAGCTGAACTACCAGAAAATAGAAAAGTTTGCCTACGCTCTGATCCTCACATCCTGGCGGCTTCGCCCATATTTCCAAGCGCATACCATTAAAGTTCGGACCAACCAACCCATAAAAGGGATATTGTAGAAAACAGATCTAGCAGGAAGAATCCTACAATGGGCAATCGAGTTGTCTGAGTTCGACCTCCAATACGAGGCGCGGACAGCCATCAAATCACAACACCTGGCCGACTTCATCGCAGAATTCACAGACACCCCGAAAATCCCCATAGAATGGAACATATACGAGGACGGATCCTCGAATAAAACAGGAAGCGGTGCGGGTGTGATAATCGAAAGCAACCTAGGAACTCAACTTGAGCTCTCCCTTAAATTCGGATTCCCGGCCTCAAACAACCAGGCAGAATACGAAGCACTATTAGCAGGTTTGAAGCTGGCTAGGGAGGTTGGAGTTCGGAAACTCAACATCTACAGTGACTCACAAGTCATCACCTCACAAATAACAGGAAGCTACCAAGCCAAAGATCCGACCATGAAAAAATATTTGGATAAAACCAAAGAACAGCTCGGACAACTCGGGGAATATAGGATCTACCACATACCTCGTGAGCAAAATGCCCGAGCGGACGCCCTTTCAAAATTAGCTAGCACCAAACCAGGGGGCAACAACAGAAGCCTCATCCAGGAGATACTATAGAACCCGTCAATAGCGGAAGAAGAAAAAGTCCTAGCCATAATAGGTCGAGATCAAGGATGGATGACCCCCATAATAAACTACCTCAAAACAGAAGCACTCCCTACAGATGAAAAGGAGGCAAAGAGGCTGAAA
The DNA here is from genome assembly GCF_014773155.1 of Arachis stenosperma. Taxonomy (NCBI): domain Eukaryota; kingdom Viridiplantae; phylum Streptophyta; class Magnoliopsida; order Fabales; family Fabaceae; genus Arachis; species Arachis stenosperma. The sequence goes on along the minus strand of NC_080385.1, from coordinate 81,771,112 downwards.
AGGGAGGCACAGTACTACACTATCATAAACAACACACTATACAAAAGAGGGATATCAACACGTTTACTAAAATGCGTACCAACTTCTAACACAAAGGAAGTCTTGGAGAAAGTGCACAACGGCATTCGTGGTAATCATCTCGAGCGCAAGCTCTCACCAAAAAGATACTCCGGGCGGGATTCTATTGGCCAACTCTACAAAAGGAGGCTACAAAATTTGTGAGGACATGCCCACCATGCCAGAAGCATGCCAACTTTCACATTGCCCCACCAGAAAAGCTCATCAGTGTGACCTCACCCTGGCCATTTGCGAAATGGGGACTCGACCTTCTCAGACCCTTCCCACAGGGATCGGGACAAGTAAAATTCCTCATAGTAGGAGTAGACTATTTCACAAAATGGATCGAGGCAGAACCCCTAGCCAACACCACCACTCAAAGAAGTCGAAAATTCCTATATAGGAACATTATTACGAGGTTCGGGGTACCATACTCCATCACCACGGACAACGGTACCCAATTTACAGAGGCAGGCTTCAGAAAATTGGTGGCCGACTTAAACATAAAACACCAGTTCACCTCCGTCGAACATCCCCAAGCAAATGGACAAGCCGAAGCGGTCAACAAAGTTATATTGGCCGGACTAAAGCGGAGGCTACAAGAAGCAAAGGGAGCTTGGGCCGAGGAACTTCCACAAGTCCTATGGGCGTATCGAACAACCCCCTATTCTACTACAAACGAATCACCATTCCGACTGGCATACCGAACGGAGGCAATGATTCCAATAGAAATCGAAGAAAGATCTCCCCGAGTAGTCCACTACAATGAACAAGCAAACTCCCAACTTCAGAGAGAAGAGCTCGACTTGTTACCCGAAATCCAAGAAAGAGCTCGGATCAGGGAAGAAGCTCTAAAGCGACGAATGGCTTCCAGATATAATCAAAAGGTAGTGCCGAGAAGTTTTGTAGAGAATGATCTCATCCTAATCAGAAATGATATTGGAACAACTCGACCCGGAGAAGGAAAGCTGGCAGCAAACTGGAAAGGACCCTACCGAGTCATTGAAGTACTAGGGAAGGGCTACTACAGACTGACCGAGCTTGATGGACGAGAGCTTCCCCGATCATGGCACGCCTGCAACCTAAGAAGATACTACAATTAGAAAAGGTAAAGGATCTCACTAAATGGATGCGCTCTTTTTCCTGAAAAGGTTTTTTAAATGAGGCACCATGTCGAGACCTAGATCATACCCGGCTTAAAGGGACAAGGAAATTCCCACATGTATACATTTGCATTTTTTCTTTGAATAAAGTTTATTTAGATATTCTACAAGATTCCAAGACGCATTAATCTGAAGTATTCATCGTCCGATTATAAAGCAACAGGTCGGCAGAAAGTGAAAAATAAATTTACTGCGCGACCACGATAAAGACAATCGTCCGATAAAGGTGAAAACGCGATTCACCCAAAGGACGATCTAAAGATGCCAACCATTTTTCTACAAATCGGCAAAGATGAACACAGAATAATGTAAGAAGTTATCGAAAGCAATCCAAAAAAAAGAACCTGACGAGATCTTACGGATAGCTAATATAATAACTTAAAGATTGGCCGACGTTCAGAAGTCGGACCAAGTCAACCCAAGTTATAAGTAAACCCTGGAAAGAGGTCTGGCCAACCCTATTAAAGAGGATTACTTTAACTTTGAAGGGTCTGACATAACAAAGTCAGCCCCAAACTAAAAAGTTATACAAGTAGTCCCTGAAAGAGATCTGACAAAGATCCAAGAAAGAGGACTACAAAAAATAACTTAAAGGAGACCGATATAACCAAGTCGGACTCCTACCATTAAAAAGTTATCAAAGTAATCCCTGGAAGAGACCTGACAAAGGTCCAAAAAAGAGGATTACAGAAATAACTTAAAGGAGACCGACATAACCAAGTCGAACTCCTATCACTAAAAAAGTTATACAAGTAGTCCCTAAAAGAGATCTGACAAAGATCCAAGAAAGAGGACTACAAAAAATAACTTAAAGGAGACCGATATAACCAAGTCGAACTCCTACCATTAAAAAATTATCAAAGTAATCCCTAGAAGAGACATGACAAAGGTCCAAAAAAGAGGATTACAGAAATAACTTAAAGGAGACCGACATAACCAAGTCGGACTCCTATCACTAAAAAAGTTATACAAGTAGTCCCTAAAAGAGATCTGACAAAGATCCAAGAAAGAGGACTACAAAAAATAACTTAAAGGAGACCGATATAACCAAGTCGAACTCCTACCATTAAAAAGTTATCAAAGTAATCCCTGGAAGAGACCTGACAAAGGTCCAAAAAAGAGGACTACGAAAAATAACTTAAAGGAGACCGACATAACCAAATCGGACTCCTGCCACTAAAAAGTTATCAAAGTAATCCCTGGAAGAGACCTGACAAAGGTCCAAAAAAGAGGATTACAAAAATAACTTAAAGGGGGACCAGCGCAAAAGAACCACGAAGAAACAAGTTGGACCCATAAGTCACAAACCTCAAAGGATCCAAGCTACAAACAATAAAACAAAGCAATCCGAAGAGGTCGAGATACAAGATTTCAAACATCAGTAGAAAACTGAAAAGATACCAAAAAACTACCTCTGTTACTCCACAAAAGTTATAAGGCCCGGAAGGCCACCAAAACCTACCGTAAAGGGAAAGCGAGCTACCTTTTGTTTTTCAAAATAAAAAGTTGCTAAACAAGCAACTAGGAAATGTCAATGAAAAGTTTTAAAAGCCCACAAGCCGGGCCAACTATACATCCAGAAAGAGATCAGCAAACATCTGGAGCTTTCTTGGCAGAGTCAGGACAAGGGGAAGGAGGACGAGTCTGAAGGGGCACGGCATCTACGGTTCCATCATCTCGGTTCAGAATCTGGCAATCTGGATCAGATGTAACGGGAGGATAAGAGGAGGTCGATACCTTAAGAGAAGGCACTGGGGGAGGATCAACCTCATCATCATCCTGGTCATCAGGGACAATCTTACCATCCCTCACGACATTGTCCAGGCTGATGAGAGTCAAGTCGGCATCAGAAGCAACAACTCGGAACTGCTCCATCAGGTTCTCGGAAGCAGTAGTTACGCTACCCATAAGGTGACCTTGAAGCTCACCATAATTAACCCGAGCTGTTTCCAAATCCTCCCGAAGATGCATCAATTCCCTATAAGCCGAGACATAGCTATCCTTATGTTTCAATGCCATGTCTTCGGCCAGCTTCAAAGAAGCAGTAAGGGCAATAGAGCTGGCCTTCTCACCCTCCAGCTCCTTCTCCACCTTCGCCAACTTCACCTCCAACTCCTCCTTCAGACCCTTGATTCGATCAAATTCCGACTTGGCCTCTTCCATAAAGGATTTTGTGGCATGAATTGCAATCCCCTGAATTGTTCGGAATATAGCAGCACCCATATGAGCCATCTTCACACTACTTTTAGTGATAAAATCCAGATGCTGAAGAAGAGAAACATCGTCCATAGAAAGCCCACCATATGGGGCAATTTGCTGGTCGACAAACTCGATAACATCAAAATCTGGGGCATCCGGGTTAAAGGGCTCGGATGACTTTTGCTTCTTACAAGGAGGGGCACCAGGAGCTGCAGCAGAAGATTGCAGAGGATCGACCAAGCGAACCCGAGGAATAGGAATTGCTTTCTTCGGCCCGGGAGAACTAGGTACAGGAGGTTTAACTGGAACCTGGGAAGATCCCTCTCCGGCCGCCTTGGCCGAAATGTTTAAAGCAGCAGTTGCCTTCTTCACCTTCTTGAAGGCCTTCATAGAGTCATTATTCTTTGACATCTCTGAAGAAAACAAAATCAACCACAAAAGACAGATTACAACATAGAAGAAGAAAAAAGCTTGGAAAAGCAAGTATAAAAATAATAAAGCAGACAGTACCCAAAGCATCCCGAACCAAAGATGGATCACTCAAAAATCTCTTCGTATCCAGATGGGGAGGCTTCCCCCACAAATCTTCAAGAACAACTACAAAGGCCCGCTCAACCTCACTAAGCATTTCCCATGTGTAACGTGGCACTCTTACATTTTTTTGCCACTCTAGAGGAAAAGCAGGCTTGTCATTTTTATCAAGAAAAAAGGGGCGGGCCCCCTCGACAGCTCGAACTTTAAAGAAGTAGTTCTTGAAGTCCTTAAAGGACTTGTCATACATCGCAAACACTTTATGGCCCTGGGCGGACCAGAAAGAAACCTAAGAAGCTTTCTTTTTTTTTTGAAAAACCGCCAGGCTTGGCGGAAACAAACAAGTAAAGAAAAAGAGTTTGAGAAGGTGTTACATCTAGTTCACGACAGAGAAGTTGGAAAATTTCAATAAAACCCCAGGAATTTGGGTGAAGCTGGGATGGAGCGATGTTACACGACCACAACAGGTCGGTTTCAAAAGCAGTAAAAGGAAAAGTAACATTCAACTGGTTAAAAAGTATCTATAGGCATAGAAGAAGGGACGCTCCCTCTCAATGGAAGTCAGAAAGCAAACCTTCTCATCAGAATCAGGAGCAACAAGCTCGTAATCCCCCTTGTGAGCATTGTTACCACAAATCCTATGACGCTTCCTTAGCTCTGTGCAAAATTCAGCATCCACAACGGAAATACACAACAAAACAAGGGAGTCCAGCCAATCGGACATCCCCTCGGGAACTCTGGAAGACATCTCTACAATGTTATTGCGAGAAGACATGAGGCCAACTAAATCCTACTAGTAAGAAAAGAAGATAGGGGTTACGACAAACATCTTGGATAGGAAGAAAATAACTCGGTCAATACTTCTCAGATGATTAAACCACAAAAAGGAAAACCCCAAGACTCAAACCAAAAGTCCTAGGGCATCCTTTGGAGGCAATAACAAAGCAAGGATTCTAGAAATTTCTACAGCTTACGCCCCGGCACTCATCAGAAAAGAAAATAAAGTCTCAAAGGAAATAAAGGAAGCAAAAGCAAAAACACAAATTCACCACCTTTCTACAGTCTATCAGTAAAAAGCATTATCAAACATAAAAAATACCAAGCAAAAAATCATCAAAGACGCAAACTTTTTCAGAATCAAGCAAAAATCATCATCAAAGGCACAACCAGAAGCGGCGACAACATGCAAAAGCCCTAAGAAAAGATTCAAGCAACAAGAAAAGCAAAAGACTCACACCAAAAAACGAAGAAAATCCAGAACACGCAAACAATCAGGCATGGTGAAAACAGAAAGATCCCAACTTTCTCTGAGCAAAATTTAAACTTTCCACCGACATATAAAAGGAACAGAGGAAGAAAAATCGAACCTGGAAAAATAGAAGAAAAAACCTTGAAGCGAAAGACCGCAAAGGTAGAAAGGAGAAAATCTGGTAATCACCCCTCTTCCACAGAGAGCAATGACAGAACAAACGTTGCAAAAAGAAGTTACGAAAGAAACAGAAAAATGAGAGAGTAAAGGGAGAAGTTACGAAGAAGAGCGAAGAAGAGAAACCATTTTTGATTGAGAGAATTCAAAATAAAAGCCAGGAGAAAATGGGGCAATTAATACCAATTAATGAAGGTACTAAACCCTTCCACGTCCCCAAAGCAAAGCACTGATATAAAAACGCGCGCCTTTAGAGGAAAACTTTCTACATTCAAAAGATTCTACAAAAAGAAGAAATCAACAAAATTCTTGAGTTCGGCTTCATCATGAAAGGATCGAAGTCAAAAACTCGACCTCAAAAGAAAGACCGAGCTCAAGCAGGGGCACCGTTCATACCCTGGGTCGAGTTGTCCGACCCGGGATGTTCGACAGACAAAGCGACCGACCTCTTCAGGTCAGGACAACCCGACCTCTCCTCAAAGAGCTCGGCCAAGTCACAGGAAAGCCCAAATGAAGGGCCCAAATAGAGGAACGTGCCCCAAATCCAAGGGCAGCCCAAGCCCATAGAGATAAAGGCGGTTCCCTTAAAGATGACCTCACTTAAAGATAAGATAAAGATAAGATAAGATAACTAACTTATCTTATCCGCATGAGGTCACATCTCACCATTATAAATACACTGGAGCACCCAGGTATAACTCATACTCTGATTCTACTCAATACCTGCTTAATACCCTTGCTACCTTAAGCATCAGAGTCTCTTGCAGGTACCCCCCACCCTCCGGGGACGAAGGATCAGCACCACCACCAAGTCCAACAAGTCGAACACACCAGCTCCGGCTGCTACACACCTGCCGGATACGTCGGCTCCAACCAGCACAGAAGATCTCATCCGAGATCGACCTACAGTTTCAGGTAACCCTCGGAACAGTACTCTTGGCTAGACATAGGTAATTGAGATCAGTATCCTTGTCTACAACCCATATATTGATAATTATGAGAGGCCAACCTATTAAGTCTACTTCCAAAAGCCTTAAGTACGTAATATCTACTCCTAGACTTGAAGTCGTCAAATGGCTTTGATCACATCAACCAATAAGTCCCAACCTATCTACTAATTAGATTAGTAGTGGGTTAGTGTCAATGGGTATCAAATTGATCACCAAGGGTTCTCAAATCACCAATTTATTGAGACCCAATGACTCAAGGTCACTCAATCCCCTTAGCCTAGGCCAAGAGTAAAGAAAACTACTCAAAAAATAGTGAAAGCATTTTAACAAACACCTAGAGTGCAAGAAAAGTAAACATCATCAAATACAAGAATTAGCAAAACCCATAACTATCATACGCAAGAAATCAACAATAACAATGAAGATAAACATAGAAGAGCATGGAAACATAAAATTGCATTAAAGAAAAATAAGATCCAACAATTTTTCATAAACATAAAAGAGAGCAAAACAAGAAATTAACAAGAGAAACTAAGAAGATTAAGACAATAGAACACTAAAATATCAAGAGAGTTGAAACCAAAACAAGAATTGAAAGATAAATTTGAGAGTGATTAACCTAACTTTACCCTAATTTCTATCCTAAATCTAGAGAGAGGAGAGAGCCTCTCTCTCTAGAATTCTACTATAAAACATGATGAAAACTAAACTATGACTACTTGGTTCATTCCCCCCTCAATCCTTGGGTTCAATAGCATCAGAAATGAGTTGGATTGGACCCAAAATGAGCTAGAAATCGCCCCCAATGAATTGCTTAAAGTGGACCCACGCTGTTCCATCGGCGTGCACGCGTACAGTGCATGTGCACGTCCCTAGACATCAAGAAACTATGTCAAATTTTATATCATTTTGAAGCCCCGGATGTTAGCTTTCCAACGCAACTAAAACCGCCTCATTTGGACCTCTGTAGCTCAAGTTATGGTTGATTGAGTGCGAAGACATCATGCTTAACAACTTTACGGTTCCTTCATTTCTTCATGAGTTCTCCCACTTTGCATGCTTTTCTCCTCACTTCTTCCATCCAATACTTGCCTTATGAACCTGAAATCACTCAACAAACATATCAAGGCATCGAATGAAATTAAAGTGAATTAAATTTAGCTATTTTAGGGCCTAAAAAGCATGTTTTCACATTTAAGCACAAATCTAGGAAGAATTACAAAACCATGCTATTTCATTGAATAAATGTGAGAAAAGGTGATAAAATCCCCCAAATTAAGCACAAGATAAACCACAAAATTGGGGTTTATCATCTTGTATGCAAGATCTGCAGATTGGCAAAAGTGTTGAATGCTGCAAAATTTTCAGCTTTGCACTACGAATTTTCGACGCACATAACTTTCTCGTTTTAAAAAATTTTTTTCCGTTCTTTGATCGGCATAAACTTCACGGACCCAATTTCATATGAAGAAAGTTTGAAAAAATTTTGGGATCCAGAAGCCAAGTTATGGCTCGCTAAAATTCGGCCAAACAACTTTCTATGCTCATAATCAACAATAAAACATACCATATCATAGCTCTAAATCTATCAAACCCTTACCTCAACCTTCTCAATTAGGTCAACCTTCCACATGCTAATCAACATATACTTAGCTCATTATATATATCATTATAATCATCACACTTCAACTTCAACAATCAAGCTTCACAATTCACTTTCTTCTATCAATAATCCAACATCAACCATTCAACAATGCACATATCTATCCTCATATCATAACAAATCACTCAAATACCAATTTTTCCTTCAAGTTCAAATAATTCGTCATCATACATCAATTTTTAACTTATCAATATTCGTACTCGCAATTATCCATAATAAATCATCAAAATTTATCAAGTTTCTCAAGGCTACTATCATTAGCATAAACATACATTCCAACCTATACTATGGTCATCTAGAGTATATTTTCACGAGACATTACATATTAAATACGAGAAACCAAACGTCACAATTTTTTTACCATTCCATGACACCCAAGTTTCCAAAGTCTCACCAAACGGGTCTCCAGCTCCCCAGAGTCTAATACCAAGTCTCCAACACCACCAATTTATTTTCAAAGTACACAATCCAAACTAATTTTACAAAATAACACTAAAATTACCATAGGGTTCACTAATTAGATAACTTGAAAATGATTAACTATTTCTCACCTTACCAACACAAAATTGGGACAAGACCCAGGAAGTCCACGAAGCTAATTCGATCTTAAACATCGAAATTAAATAATTTCTCAACACTAAACCCAATTAATTTTTGAAAATAAGGGCTGAGATGCATGGAGTGAAAATGAGGCTTACCTATGAAATTGTTGGATGGGTCTTGTAGAGCTCGTCGTGGTGAATGCCTAGTCGCAAAAGGTGCGACGATCGGAGCTCCGGATCAAAAGTTATTTGAGATTGAAATCAAGCCAAGGACATGTTCTTCCTATCCTCCCCCTTGATTTTTCAGCGTATGTGTGTGAAATGGAAGAGAGAGAGTGCTGAAGCTCTTTTGTTTCATTAATTGGGTTGGGCCTTGGGCCCAATACGGGCCTAGTTTGAATGGTTTGGCCCGTTCGGCCCAATCCTGGGCAAAATTCTTTAAAATTAGTCTCTAATTTCATATTTTAATAAACTCTACCACATTAAACTATAAAATTCTATTCTCTAATTTTCCTGATTAACAACTAATTTATTCGCTAATTATTTACTAATCTCTAGGGTTTTACATCTTACACCCCTAACAGAAATTTTTGCCCTCGAAACTTCCAGTTACTAAAGAAAGTTGATGGAAGCGCTCTTCGAATAATTCACCCTTGAAACTGTACATCTCCATCAGTTCTATTAGCATCTTTATCACTGTACCCAATTCTCATGTGCCATCCTTTCAACAGTAGTTCACGTAACGGTAGCCATCTTCTCCAAAGCAGCCATAAGAATCAACTAGATAGCCTCGCTCGCGTCGACAAGACGTTATTTGGGTCTTGTCCACACCAAACAAGTGATATTAAGGTGATCAGTCTTAATATCTCAAGTTTAGTGCTTCGAATCTCCAAAAGTAATGCTCATTAACTTTTATGCTATATATGTCAAGCAGACATCCTAAATAGCATATACACACAGCCAGACATCCTGCTTAATACCCTTGCTAACTTAAGCATTAGAGTCCCTTGCAGGTACCACCACCCTCCAGTGACGAAGGATCAGCGCCATCACCAAGCCCAATAAGTCGGACACCAAATGCTCCGACCAGTACAGAAGATCTCGTCCGAGATCGGCCTACAATTTCAGGTAACCCTCGGAACATTGACGCCATTGCTGGGGAACCTGGAAGTCATCCCATCATCATGACGGACGACTATGACAACGATCACAATTCATATCTAGAGGATAGAGCACCGCACAAAAATACGGACACTACACCAAAGGATACTTCTCAACTTAACAACAAAAAGAATTCCCCAAACGCGGGAGCCATGGAGGTGCTTTAAGACCATTTAAAACAACTTGAAGAAGAAACCCTACGTCAACGAGAGGCTGAGAAAGACCTACAAAAGGAAGTAAGGCGACACTGGGAAATGGAGGACAAACTCTTAAAACTCAAAGCCGATCTCAAGACTAAAGCCAACCGATCCCCTCATGAGGATAGCTCCCGCAAGGAACAAGATCCATTCACCAAGGAGATCATGAAGACCAAAATCCCAAAAGACTTTAAACTCATGGACATGACTTTATACGACGGCACTACAGATTTCGGCCATCATCTCTGCAATTTCAGAAGTAGAATGTACCTCACCGACGCCTCAGATGCAATTCGTTGCAAAGCTTTTCTAACTACTTTAACAAAGATGGCAACTAGATGGTTTGACAATCAACCTCCTAGGTCCATCTCGAGTTTCGACGACTTGGCCAAGAAGTTTTTTGCCAGATTCTCCATCCAAAAAGACAAGGCTAAGCACGCCCCAAGTCTATTAGGAATCAAGCAAGGGGAACGGGAAAGTTTTCGCAACTACATGGAAAGATTCAACAAAACGTGCCTGGACATACAGAGCCTACCAACAGAGGCTGCCATTATGGGCCTCATCAATGGCTTGCGAGAGGGGCTTTTTAGCCAATCTGTATCAAAAAAATACCCCATATCTCTGAACGAAGTGAAAGAACGAGCAGAGAAGTACATCAACATGGAGGAAAATTCTCGACTAGGAGAAACCTTAAAATCCGGATTCACCTCCCGGGATAAGGACAAAGAGTCCAAAAAGAAAGAAGATCGACATGTGGAAAAAATAAAAAAATACCACAATTACACCCCTCTTCGGGTGTCCCTTATAGATGTCTACAGAGAGGTTTGCCACACTGAAAAGATACCCCCAGCCCGACCACTCAAAGGTAGAAAGGGAGGAGGAAATCGGGCCAAATATTGTGAATATCATCGAATCCGCGGGCATTCCACCAACGAATGTTTTGACTTAAAAAATGTCATAGAAAAGCTAGTAAGAGAAGGAAATCTAGATCGGTATCTAGCCACCCGGGACGATGAGAAAAGAAAAAGAAGAAGGGAAGAAGATGTCGGACGAACCGAGCGGTCACCTCGCACACCAGAAAGACACGTCCACATGATACACGGCGAATTTGCGGGAGGAGGAGTCTCCAAATCATCTTGCAAAAGACATCTGAAAGAAGTATATCATGTTGAGGGGAAGGAGGAAGCACCCGACATCCCCGCGATTACTTTAACCAAAGAAGACGCATCCGGTATCATCTCAGGACACGACGATCCCATGGTCATCACTGTTATATTGGCAAACACAAATCTTCACCACAACTGATAGACCAGGGAAGCTCCGCCAACATCTTGTTCAAAACTGCCTTCGACAAGCTCGGCTTGGAAGAAAAAGAGCTTAGAGCATATCCGAACAGCCTGTTCAGACTAGGAGACACCCCGGTTCAACCGCTTGGATACATCTTGCTATGCACAACCTTCAGAAGAGGAAACCAGTCAAAAACACTCAAAATAGATTACATCGTGGTCAACGTAAGTTCATCCTACAACGTCTTAATAGGTCGGACAACGTTGAATCAGCTCGGCGCAATAGTCTCGACTCCACATTTATGCATGAAATTTCCAACTGTAGAAGGGATAGCTACAATAAAAGCAGACCAGAAGACGGTGCGCCGCTGTTACCATGAAAGTCTAAACCTCAGAGGCAGAGGAGAAGAATTTCACACAAACGAACTCGGTGGAGTTCAGAGGCGGGAAGAATTCCGCCCACAATCTGAACGTGAAATAGAGAAAATCCAGATTGGGGACACCCCGGACCAAACAACCAATATCGTTACAATCCTAAAAGGAGACATAAAAGAATCAATCATACAGTTCTTACGAGATAACGTCGACCTCTTTGCGTGGAAGGCCGTAGACATGCCAGGCATAGACCCCAAGTTAATGTGCCATAAGCTAGCAGTCTACCCAGGATCTCGGCCAGTGCAACAGAGGCGTAGAAAACTCGAACCAAAACGCTCTCAAGCTGTGGAAGAGTAGAAACAAGCTCTACTAAAGGCAGGGTTCATAAGTCAAATACCCACTATGGCTGGCCAATATCATCTTGGTGAAAAAATCAAATGGAAAGTGGCGAATGTGCACCGACTACACTGATCTCAACAAAGCCTGCCCAAAAGATCCTTATCCACTCCCAAGTATTGACGCTCTGGTAGATGCCTCCTCCAGATATAAATATCTCTCATTTATGGACGCATACTCGGGATACAATCAAATCCCAATGTATCCACCCAACAAAGAAAAAACTTCCTTCTTATCCCCAAAAGCAAACTACTGCTACATCGTCATGCCTTTTGGTCTTAAAAATGCGGGAGCTACTTATCAGAGATTAATGAATAAGGTCTTTTCAGATCACATCAGAAAAATTATGGAAGTCTACGTGGACGACATGCTAATAAAGACACAAAATGAAGAGATGCTATTGCCCAACCTGACCCAAGTATTCGACACTATAAGACGGCATGGCATGCGACTCAATCCCACAAAATGCGCCTTCGCAATAGAAGCTGGAAAATTCTTGGGTTTTATGCTCACACAAAGAGGAATCGAAGCAAACTCGGATAAATATCGGGCCATACTCGACATGAAGAGTCTGACTTGCGTCAAAGAGGTACAACAACTCAACGGGAGGTTGGCAGCCTTGTCCAGATTTCTAGCCGGATCGGCAATAAGATCTCTTCCCTTCTACGCCACTCCAAGGAAGGGAAAGAAGTTTGAAAGGACAACAGAGTGCGAGCAAGCCTTCCAAGAATTCAAAAGGTTCTTGGGACAGCCACCTATCCTAACTCGGCCACGGGAAGGAGAACCACTCATATTGTACCTCGCGGTAGAAAGTCGGGTAGTAGCCTCAGCACTAGTCCGAGAAGACGACAGTGAGAACAACCCGTATACTTCATCAGTAAAGCATTACAGAGTCTCATACTTCCAAGCCCACACGCTCTCATTACAGTGGGAACTACCAAAAAATAGAAAAGTTTGCCTACGCTCTCATACTAACATCTCGACAACTTCGTCCATACTTCCAAGCCCACACCATTAGGGTTCGGACCAACCAGCCCATAAAAGGGATTCTGTAGAAAAAAGACCTGGCGGGCAGAATCTTGCAATGGGCAATCGAGTTGTCCGAATTTGTTCTTCAATACAAAGCTCAGACAACCATCAAATCACAACACCTGGCCATCTTCATTGCGGAATTTACAGACACACCGGAAATTCCCACATAATGGAATCTCTACGTGGATGGTTCCTCAAATAAAATTGGAAGCGGCGCAGGTGTGATAATTGAAAGCGACCAAGGAACCCAAATCAAACTTTCCCTCAAATTCGGGTTCCCTGCCTCAAACAACTAAGTGGAATATGAGGCACTACTAGCTGGTTTGAAGCTGGCTAGGGAGGTTGGAGCTCAAAAGCTTATCATATTTAGCGACTCACAAGTAGTCACTTCACATATAGTAGGAAGCTACCAAGCCAAGGATCCAACCATGAAAAAGTACTTGGACAATGTAACGACCCAACTTCTAGCATGTCTAGATCATACTAGAAATTGAATGTTACCAACTTGTTTTTCTTTTTTGTATTATTAATTAATAAATATAAGCCTATACGTTGTTAAAACCCCGCGAATTTTACAAGTAAATTTTTTTTAAACAAGAATAATTTAAAGTCGCATACCTTCCATATATCAAGGGATAATTAAATATCCACAAACATAAAACAAAAGATAACAGAATATGGAACAACACACTATAATATACATCATGTTACAGAAGTGGCTCAGTTATATAAGCATAGAGCTATTGTACAGCACCCCTAAGTCAGTGACTCATATAGTATGTACATATATGTACATAAGACGCCCCAGGGCCTGGCCTGACCAAAAGCCCCTAAGCTGGCACCCAGGCTAGCCTAACTCTATGATATGCCTATTCCCTCTAATCATGCTAACAAAAGTGAGGGAGACACTCTAATGTACTGAAGTTAGACTAGGCGTCTCAAAAAGTATCCTCAATCCTGGTCCAGAATACCTCACGGAAAACCACTGGGCGAATGGTGATGCTCACCTGCTGGCGCCTCGCCTGGCTCATCGTCATCGCTGTCAGAGGAGAAAACTATGAAGTTAGGATCTTCCTCTGGATCTTCTTCTTCCTCGTCCTCTTCTTCTGCCGGAGTGATAGCAGAGGAACCACTGCTGGCCACAGGAACCATAAAAAGATAGCTACCAAACAAAATACAGTCGGGAGAAGGACGTGGCGCCTCCATGATCTGATCATACTCATGTCCCTGCTGCTCATCAAAGACAGGAGGCTCGATCGGCTCAGGTAAAGGATCAAGCTCGGGTGGCAACACAGGAACACCCCACTCATCAAGGATAAAAGGTGCAGGAGGTGCCTCATGGATAGGCTGGGCAGGTATAGGCTCATCAGGTAGAGGAGGTTCAGGTGGAGGAGGATAGTCAGGTGGAGGTGGCATCTGCTCCTTAGGATGAGGTACCCCAGGTCCGCCGGGGTGTGTAACTAAGATAAAAAGTCATAGGGTGCATCAGGATTAAAGTATGCTGTCCTAATAGGGTACTGGAAAGGTCTACCACGAACTACATAATTACGGATACGAGGTACCGCACAGTAGATGTAATACTCGCCGCACACCGGGTCCTCGTGGATGTACGGTGGATCAATCTCGTAGAATAGGACTCCCGTGTCCATCTGTATGGTAAGGGGTAAGAACTGGGGAGTTCTTAGTAAGGTCGGGATTTACTGTTAAGTTCATTTATAATGTCCGTGGTCATAGAAGTATAAATAAATGTAGAGTAATGTACATAACAGCAACATAAACTAACACATGAACAAGAGAGAAAATAGGAAGTAAATGCACATTCACACAATATGCAACCACAGTTATGCTCAACAAACAAGGAATAGAACAAGAACACAAAAGAAAGCTATAAATAATGCACAAACAATTATGATGCATGGCTGTCCCTATGCAGGTAATGAGCTCATTTCGGTTTCGACCCGCCACCCACGCAATCCGACCCTCCAAGTCAGATAAGGGCTTCCCAGAACTTAATCCCAGATTAAGTACTGCATACCCTCTACCAAGTGCTCTCAACTTGCAGGCTGTATTTGCTCAGGTCTCAATATACCGCAGGTATGCGAGTCAGGCCTCTACCAAGCCTTCAGCTTGCGGGGCTGGTACTACTCTACCGCAGCCTGTTTGGGAAGCAACATCACAATACGGGCATCCCCGCTCAACATTCACAAGCATTGCCCGAAGGCTCATAATCTCAACTTGCAGGCTGTATTTGCTCAGGTCTCAATATACCGCAGGTATGCGAGTCAGGCCTCTACCAAGCCTTCAGCTTGCGGGGCTGGTACTACTCTACCGCAGCCTGTTTGGGAAGCAACATCACAATACGGGCATCCCCGCTCAACATTCACAAGCATTCTCTGTTTACTCTGTAAGGTCAGGTACACAACTATATCACTTTTAACACCTTTTTTTTTAACATAAACACAGGTTTCAAAATCTTGTTTCTTTACGTCATATACCTCTATATCTTCTCTTATACCTCTTCTTAGGTGTTTAGTAAAGGAAATTAGAGAATTCTGGACTCAAAACTGCATTCCTGAGGCTTTTAGGAAAAACTGTCTTTTTATCAATATTTTATTATTATTAATAAAATAATATTATTATTAAAATAATATTATTAATAAAATAATATATTAATACTTTATTATTAAAATAATAATATTTTATTTAACTTTTAAAAATTGCATTTTGACTCCCGAACTTCTTGGAAATTGCACTTTGACCCCTATAACTTTTAATAATTGCACTTTAGCCCCTTAACTTTTGATTAATTAATTTTCAACCCCAAACTTTTTAATAATTGCATTTTGACCCCAAAACTCCATGAATACACGTTTTCATGTTCTTCCAAAAACCAAAAACATTTTTCCAAAAGTTCATCAGATTTCTGCTTGATTTTCAGCTAGTTTTTCACTCTTTTCGGAAACCGATTTGAACCCGATTTTTATAAAACCAAAGAGAAACTTTTCAGCCATCAAATACACATCAAATAAGCATCAAAAATCATGATTTTCATGGCTAGAATGTCACGTTTTCCTGCAGCACCAACAGCCACTTCAAAACCATCATAAACATGATTTTCAAGCATTAAACAACAAAATTTCATGATCAAACCATCACACAAACACCCAAAATCAAACCTCAAGCAACAAGATCTGATTTAACACTTCAAGAACACAGCCAATCATTGATTAATTTACCAAACATTACCTCCTTTGCTGCTGTCCAAGATTGCACCAAAAACAAACTTCCAGAAGCACTTTTACGCCTATTTTAACATCAAAAACAACTTTAGAATCTTATGAACCATGAAGGCTGAAGCTTCATGATGATGAAAAGAAGGTTTTCCTCACCTTAAGGTAACTAGAAATCACATTTTCTTGGAGCTTTTGGGTTATTGAATAAGAGATCCTAAGAGAAAACATGAAGAAAACATCATTAGCTTAAGGAACCACCATGGCCGAATCTTCAAAGAGGAGGAGCAGCCTTCATACCTTGATTTACTCCATGAAAAGTGACATAGAAATGAAGAGGAGGAAGAGATTAACACTTTGGTAAGATTAGATTTTTGATAGGGTTTTCGGTTTGAGAAAGAACGGAGAAAGAAGCTCAGGTGTTCATGGAAGCTTCATGGTTTTCTTTCATGGTGTTCTAAGCTTTTCCAAGAACAAAAATGATAGCCAAGCTGTCCAAGGGAGGCCGTGGCTTTTGGATGATGATTATCCAAAAGTTACTTGTCAAAATATCTCAGAAAAGGATAATTACTAAAGCTAGATGTATTAGAACTTAAGTAATTACACTGCTAATGGATAAACATTAAGTTACTTAGTGTAAATGACACTAGTAACTGGATAATCATAAGAATAAAAGATATATGATGAAGCATTAGCAGTGCAAAGTTCTTCTAAGAATGCCGGTATTATCCGTTATCGGTAGATTTCTAGCTCAATTATTATATTACTAAACATAGATCAACATTAATCACAGTAAAGAATATAATAATATAATATTCTGAATAAAATAATAATATATGAATATTATATTAATATAATTTTTCTCTCGAAATTCGTGACCGGCTTGTCACATAGAGACTAAACACGGAAATCAGAATTTTGAAATTCGGGCCCGAAGTGGCTCAAAAACGCAACTCTTCGCGACGTGCCTACTTAGATTAGGAGAGGTGTCCTGTGCAATCAAGCTGCTGACTCAGCAGCTTGATGACGCAGCACCTATGCAGTGGAGGTGCTTATATGCATAGAAAATCCTAAAAATTCTGTAAAAATTCCGTTTGATCCCGAAAAAGCACCGTTTCTTCGGGGCTAGGCCGTTACATTCTACCCTCCTAAAAGAAAATTTTGTCCTCAAAATTTCAATTACCTGAAAAGAGAAACGGGTAGTCTGTTCTCATCTTGTCTTCCAGCTCCCATGTGTACTCTTCAGTCCCAGTTTGTCCGCATGCTACCTTAACCAATGATACTGTCTTGCCTCTAAGCTGTTTGTCACTTCGTTCCACAATCCTGACTGGTAGGGTTTGATATGTCAAATCGGTCACAGCTGTACTGTCTCTGGTTGTAAAACGTGGCTTTCGTCGGGATTATACTTTTTGAGTTGTGAAACATGAAAAACATCATGAAGGTTTGACAAATAAGGAGGGAGAGCTACTTGGTATGCTACTGGACCGACTCTTTTAAGAATTTGAAAAGGACCTAAGTATCGTGGATTCAATTTCTTAGTCCTAAGAGCTCTACCTATTCCAGTCGTAGGTGTCACTCTTAAGAAAATATGGTCACCTTCGTTAAATTCTAAGGGCCTACGCCTAATATTTGCATAGCTCTTTTGTCGACTTTGGGTAGTTTAAATCTTCTCTCGAATGTGCTTAATCCGTTCGGTAGTTTCTTGTACTAAGTCTGGCCCCAAAATCTTGCCTTCCTCCTTGTCATACCAGCATAATGGTGATTGACACTTTCTTCTGTAGAGGGCCTCATATGGTGCCATTCCGATACTCTGTTGATAACTGTTGTTGTAGGCAAACTCAATCAATGGCAAGTATTTGTCCCAGTTACCCTGTTGGTCCATCACGCAAGATCTCAACATATCTTCCAAAGTACGAATTGTTCGTTCTGTCTGTCCATCAATCTGTGGGTGATATGTTGTACTTAAGTGCAACTTTGTCCCAAAAGCTTTCTGTAGAGCTCCCCAAAATCTAAAAGTAAACCTTGGATCTCTGTCTGACACAATTGATGAAGGTATTCCATGCAATCGTATTATCTCCTGAATGTATAACCGGGCGAGTTTCTCCAAGCTGTGACCAATTTGAATTGGTAGAAAATGCGCTGATTTTGTCAATCGATCTACAATTACCCAAATTGCATCATGCCCGGTAGAGGTTCTTGGTAACCCAGTAACAAAATCCATCGTAATCTCTTCCCATTTCCATTGCGGTATCTCCAATGGTTGCAGGGTTCCAGGTGGTATTTGATGTTCCACCTTAATCTTCTGGCAAGTGAGACACTTTGAAACATACGTTGCTACATCTTTCTTCATTCCCGGCCACCAGAACATCTTCTTCAGATCTTGGTACATTTTAGTCGTTCCGGGATGGATAGAAAATCTGCTTTCATGAGCTTCGGTCAGAATGTTCTTTCTCAAGTCCTCCTGAGCAGGTACACAAATTCTGTTCCTATATCTCCATATTCCCTCTTTATCTTGGCGTACCTCTTCCGGCTGATCTGCCTTCATCCGTGTTAACAATGCCAGCATTCCTAAATTCTGGGCTTGAGCTTGCTGAATAGCTATCTTAAAGTCAGATGTTAATTGTAGTTGCACCATACCAATTCCTCTTGATGTCTCACTCATTCCTAATTTTAAGTTTTCAAAGGCTGAGATCATTTCTTCTTCCTTGATCATCATCCAGGATATGCCCAAACTATTCCGACTCAAAGCATCTGCGACTACATTTGCCTTCCCAGGATGATAGCTCAACTTAAAATCATAATCTTTTAAGAATTCCATCCATCGCCTCTGCCTCATATTAAGGTCTTTCTGATCAAAGATATACTTCAAACTCTTATGATCAGAGAAAACTTCAAATTGGGATCCGTACAAATAGTGCCTCCAAATCTTAAGTGCAAAGACCACTGCTGCTAATTCCAAATCATGTGTCGGATAGTTCCTTTCGTGAGGTCTTAGTTGTCTCGAAACATAAGCTACCACATTCCTATGATGCATCAATACACATCCAAGTCCCTTAAAAGAAGCATCACAATACACCTCAAAAGGTTCATGTGGGTCTGGTAACACCAAAACTGGCGCCGTCGACAACTTTTCCTTTAAAGTTTCAAAGCTTTCTTCACACTTCTCTGTCCACTCAAACGGAACTTCCTTCCTAGTAAGGCGAGTCAAAGGTAAAGCTATCTGTGAAAGACCCTTGATAAACCGCCGATAGTATCCTGCTAACCCCAAAAAACTACGAACTTCTGTAACTGTCTTGGGTTGCTTCCATTGTACTACGGCCTCGATCTTTAAAGGATCTACAGTTATACCATCTCGTGTGATCACATGTCCTACGAATGCCACTTCTGTCGCCCAAAACTCACATTTCGACAATTTCGCATATAGCTTCCGTGCTCTTAATATTTGCAACAGAATCCTCAAATGCTCTCCATGTTCTTCTTCTGTCTTGGAATAGATGAGGATATCATCTATAAAGACTACCACAAACTGATCTAGATACGGACGAAAAATGCGATTCATATAATCCATGAATACAGCAAGAGCATTAGTCAGTCCAAAGGACATAACCGTATACTCATAGTGACCGTACCTAGTTCGAAAGGCAGTCTTAGGTATATCTGATTCCTTCACCCGGATTTTATGGTAACCTGACCGCAAATCAATCTTCGAAAATACTGTCGCACCTCTCAGCTGGTCCATCAGATCATCTATCCTTGGGAGTGGATACTTGTTCTTGATTGTGATTTTGTTCAATTGCCGATAATCTACACATAACCTCATTCCACCATCCTTCTTCTTTACTAGTAACACTGGAGCTCCCCATGGTGATACACTCGGACGAATAAACTTCTTCCCCAGCAATTCATCCAACTGCTTCTTTAACTCTGCTAGTTCCAACGGTGACATCCGATACGGTGCTATAGAAATTGGTCCGGCTCCAGGAACCAGATCAATACTAAACTCTATCTCTCTCTGAGGTGGAAACTCAGGTATATCATCCGAAAAAACATCAGGAAACTCCTTCATCACTCGAATTTGCTCCAAGTCTTGTTCATTAGTTTCTGAGCTAGCCGATAGTAGAACGTAACCCTCTAACCCACTATTACTAGAAATAACTCTTAGGGAATTCAAATAGAAAGTACAAGACTCAACTGGTTCAGTGTGCATTTCAGATGATGGAAATATAGCAATTCGTTTAAAATAATCAAGGAAAACCTGATGCTTAGACAACCAATCTAGACCTAAGATAATATCTAAACCACACAAAGGCAAACAAACCAGGTCATGTATAAAAGTCCTAGCCTCAATAACAAAAGGCACCTGTTGACATACTTGACTAGTCAAGGCATTTTGAGATGTGGGTGTACGAACAATTAGATTATAATCTAACATGGTGAAATCTAATCCCAACTCATGCGCAACAGTCTCAGAAATAAATGAAAGTGATGCACCAGAGTCATATAGTACAGTTAAGAGTCGAGATTTGACATAACACTAACCTTGGATTAGGGAGTCTGATTCATTGCGTCATCAGCAGTCATAGCAAACACACGTCCTTGCTGTCGCGGCCTATCTATTCCTTGTACTGGCTTCTTCGGACAGTCCTTAGCCATATGTCCAGGCTGACCACAAGAAAAACAGATAATGCCTGTAAGCTGACAAGGTCTACCTCCATGCTCCTTTCCACACTGCCTACATACTGGTCGCATCTGCGCCTGCTGAGGTCGCTTACCCATATCCTGTCTCATTCTTCCTCCATTCCCTCCTGTAGGATGTGCATGAACATTTCTATTATGATTGTACCTTCGTGAAGGCATTGCTCCCTGCTTAAAATTCCTTCCCTGAGGAGCTGTATACCGATTATAATTCTGAAAAGAAGATCCTGGGCGATTCATCTGAGCTGCAGCTATCTTCTTAGCACAGTCCTCTACTAGCTGACTCTTATTAACCAACTCCGTAAAATTCCATATTTCTAATGGAACCACTGAGTTCAACAAATCTTCATGGAGTCCTCCTTCAAATTTCAAACATTTCCACCCTCCGAAATCTGCTGGATTCCCTTGACAAACCTTGGAAAAATGACATAAATCTTCAAACTTCCTTGTATACTCAGCAACAGACATACTTCCCTGTTTTAACTGCATCAACTCCATCTCCTTTGCCTCACGAGTAGTTCTAGGAAAGTACTTCTTATAGAACTCTTCTTTGAAAATATTCCACAAAATATTACCCTCATCTTACTGCAATAAACGTTGAATGCCCTGCCACCAGTGCTGAGCATCCCCTTCCAACATATAAGTAGAAAATTCTACATACTGTTCTTCCGGGACATGCTGTGGCCCTCAAGGACCTTTTTATGCCTCAGAACCAATTATTAGCTTCAGTTACTACAGTCGTACCCTTGAACTTCGGTGGATTAACTTTCAAGAAAGCAGCTAATGTCATAGGCCTATCATGATTCATGTTATCTCCATCACCGTTCCCACCATTCTCACCGTTACGGTCATTGTTATGCTCTCCATTATGTTCCCCAGACGGTTAACTGCTCGGGTAGTAGCAGTCGCCGTTTCACGTACAGCTGATGCGTGAGCATCTTGTCCATCTTTTCCTAGTGAATTTGCATCTAAATTGTTGAGTTTAATTGAGAATTAATTATATTTTAGCCACTATGGATGCTATTTTGAGTTTTTGTGCAATTTTATTTATTTTAGGTAGCATTCGGATGGATTTGATGAAGTTTCTGCAGAGAAAGAGAAAGAACCAAAGAGATGACCAGCGAAGACCGACGCGGTCGCATGGCTCACGCGACTGCGCGGAATGGAGAAATCGCGATGACGCGATCGCGTGCCTGTCGCGAACGCGTGGACTGGAATCTGCACAAATGATGCGAGCGCGTGGACGACGCGGACGCGTCACATGCGCGATCTGCAATAATACAGAAAACGCTGGTTACGACATCTGGGCTGTTTTTGACCCAGTTTCCAGCCCAGAAAACACAGATTAAAAGCTGCAGAATGGACAAAGCAAGTGGTCCCCACCCATCAACTGAAGATCTGTTAATTAATTAGAATTTAAATTCAAATCTTATCTTTTAGAAAAAGATATTATTTTTATTTTTAGATAATTAGATTTTAAATTAATTAGGATTAGTTATAAATAGGGGAGATTTTTCTTCTATAAAGATATTTACATTAGGGGGATTCCATTAGGGAATTCTATACAAATTTACATTCTACATTCCATGAGCAACTAATCCTCCATTGTTAAGGTTAGGAGCTCTGTCTATTTGTATGGATTGATTTTATTACTTTTTCTATATTAATTTATGTTTTGGATTTATATTTAAGAATTGTTTTCGTTCTTTATCTTATGAATTTGGGTGGAACGGAAGTATGACCCTCTTTCTATTTGAGTTCTTGTATAACTTGGAAAAGCTCTATACTTGAACAACAGCTTGAAAACACATTCTCCTAAATTTTAATTATTTGGATTTAATGGGATACTTGACATATAATCCCCTTATTTTTGGGTAATTAGAGTTTTTGTGGCATGCAAACTGGAATTTGATCATGTACCCTTTAATTGGAATTAATTGACCAAGGAATTGGCAGTTAATGAATTTTAGAGGAGACTAGAAAGGTCTAAGGAATTAGGGTCTAGTCACATATAGATTGCCATAAATTAAATCCTACATAATTAAAATAGTTAGAATGAAAAGTTAATCCGGAAAAATAGATAACTCTGAAGCCTTAACTGTTTATCCATATTTTATTCCCAATTTATTTAATTGTCTATACTTTTGATATTTTTGAATTTGAACTTAAATCTTTTGAACATCTCAAAACCAATTTCTGCTTGCCTAACTAATCCAATCAATCAATCATTGTTGCTTGATCCATCAATCCTCGTGGGATTGACCCTTACTCACGTAAGGTATTACTTGGTACGACCCGGTGCACTTACCGGTTAGTAAGTGTGGGTTATAAAATTCGCACCAAGTTTTTGGCGCCGTTGCCGGGGATTGATTGTGATTAACAACTATTAGTTGTTTGATTGCTTAGATTAGGCGTTTTTAGTTTTAATTTTATTTAAAAAAAATTTTCTTTTTTGCTTTAACTTTTCGAAAAAAAAAAATTTTTTACGTTATTTTTTTATTTACGTTAAATTTTTTTTTCTTTGTCCTTTACTTTATTTTTTTTTCTCTTTATTTTTTCCCTTTTCGTTTATTCCCCTCCCCCTTTACGCCGTACGCGTATTCTTTTTTTTATTTCTTATTTATTTTATTTTCATAAAAAAAATTAATTAAAAAAATAAAATAAAATAAAATAAAAATATTTAATATTAATATTTTTCTTAATTTCTGATAAGTTTGGTGTCCCCTTAATTGTTTATTCTTCCTAGTTATTTTATTTATTGAGTCTAAGTTTCCTTTATATTCTTTCTTCTTTGCTTGCTTGTTAACCACATGGTGCGTTTAATCCTGTTTGGTATTTTGTGCTGAGAAAAAATAATGGAGAGAGATCACATGGGTTACTACTCATACCCGAGTAGTGATTCATATTATGGTGGAGGGAGGAACTATCCAAATTTTAGTTGGCAAGGTCAAAACCAAAGAGACTTCAATGCTCCATGTTCCAACTACCAAGAACCATCATCTTTCTACCCATATCAAGAGCCACCATCAGATATTGAGACTTCTCAGAAGAAGAGTGCTATGGAAGTAGAAACTCTTAATGCTATTCTTGCCCAGAACAAGCTTATGACTCAGCAATTAAGTCTACTTACTCAACAGATGAGTGGCATGCAAGTCCCAACTATCAACACCCAACACCCAAATTTTGGGTGGGGAGAGCAACCTCAGAGGCCACAAAATTTTAATCATAGTTCTCAGGGTGTTTTTCAACAGAATAATTCTAATAACCACCAGTTTCAATCTTCTCAGCCCCAACAGAACAATGATTTGGAAGCAATCTTGACAAGTTTTATGCAGGAAACCAGATCCTCCATTAGAAACTTGGAAGTGCAAATGAGCCAAATAAGCAAGCAATTAGAAAAAGACGAAGATGCACAATCTCCAATGCCCTTGGTAAGTAACGAAAAAAAGATTGCATTAGAAGATAGCTACCAAGAGGAAGAGGTCGAAATTGAGGAAGCTTGCAAAGAAGTAGAAGAATTCACAGAAGAACACAAGGGGGTGGAGATTGCAAGACCTCTCCCAAAGTCATCACTATCCAATACAACATTCAAGTGGGTAAATTTCCTACCCTTAATCCTTACTTTCCCACTTGAATATGGGCTACTAGAGACGGATGGTCAGCTTAGAGCTCTTTGTGGCATTAAGCGTAAGAGGAAGAAGGTTAGTGGCAAGAGATGTCAAGCAAGGTTCAATATGGTTGCATGCTCTAAATTGAAGTGCAAGGATTGGTATGGAGCTCACTTGAACGGGTCTAGAAGGTTGCTTGGATGTCTCTATAAAAATTCAGATTGCTTGCCACCCGGTGGGAACAATGGTGATACACAAGAAGACGGGTGTAAAAGCAAGGTCTGGGACCCTGGAATTCATTCCCACAATCAACACTATTGGGGCCTTGTCACTTACTTCAACTTGCTCAAAGGCGTTACGCGCTTAGTTTGGGATCCCGGTAGCCATTGGAATTACAAACATTGGTGGAGATTCCTGGATCAATACAAGCATAAGCCACCATGACAAGGAGCTTACTACATGTCCAACTTAAGGACTTTAACTAAAAGTGCTTGGTGGGAGACAACCCACCGTGGTATGATCGTTTCTTTTCATTCTAAGTTGTTTTTCGTAGTAGTAGTTTTCGCATTTATTTTATTTTTATTGAGTTTTTACTAATTTTCTGATCATGCAACTATTTTTATCTCAGGAACCGAACACCTCAAGCTATAAAAAAAAGGAGGAAGCGCATACGATGCGGACGCGTCACTGACGCGAACGCGTCGAGCATGTGTGGGTGAAAAAATAAATTTAACAGAGAGTTGCGCGGGAGTGGCGCAAGAATGAAGCCTTTTGCACAAACAAGCCCATGCGATCGCATACCCCACGCGTTCGCATCGTTTGTGATTTTCGCCATTCACGCGGACGCGTCACTGACGCGGACGCGTGACCTGCAAATTCGACGTAAAAGAGTGTTTGGGCAGAGAGTTGTGCTGGCTTGGGGCAGGAAGTGTGCTAGAAGCACAAATTTGGTCACGCGGCCGCGTCCCTGACGCGGCCGCGTCAATTGCACATATGGCCATCCACGTGTTCACATGCATGACGCGAACGCGTCGTATGAAAATTTGGCTCCCAAGCCATGCGAACAGAAAGTCGCGCGGGCGCGTGGCTGGCTTCGCGCGAATCGCGCAAAACCCAGGGCACGCGATCGCGTGCCTGACGCTGACGCGTCATTAAGCAAGTTCCGTGAATGCATGCTCCACGCGAACACGTCGCTTGCGCCGCCCAGTTTTCTCTCTCTCTCTCTCCCAATCCTAATTCTCTCTTATTCTCTTATCCTTTTAATTTTTCATCTTAATTTTTATCTCTTTTATTTTCAGTTCTTATTCGCTTGAGGACAAGCAAACCTTTAAGTTTGGTGTTGACGCTCCGCGTAAATGTTTTCTGTTTATTCTTATAGCACCAAAAGGGAGGCGAATCATCTTCACAAAGGAACACAACCTGAAGAATAAAAAGACCGCTCGGATAACTAAGGTGGTTGAGTTCCTTTCATTTTTATTCCTTCCCTCTTTTTTCTATGTTATGTTCTGGCTTTCTGCTATTTTACTTTGTCTGTTGCATGATCTTTTATTAGTTAGAATTCTAGGACTAGTTTTTTTTTAATATCTTTAATGCTGAAAAGATGTTTCATGTACCACTCACTGAACTTGAATCCAAAAAGAAAAGAAAAAGAAGTGATGTATTGCATGAGAAATTGAGTTAATTCTAAGAATAGTCTTATTTACTTAAATGTGGTGGTATTTTTTGTGATTTTTGAATGCATGATATGAACAGAGTATATTTGAATTTGAATCAAGGGATGTTGATGTATAAGGAACAGGAATTTAGAGAATTATTATGCCTTCTCTGAAATAAATAAAAATTTAATCGTTGAAGCAAAAGAAATAGCAAAAATAAAATAAAATAAAATAAAAAATGGTCCAAGGCTCTGAGCATCAATGACTAGGGAGGTCAGACATGATTAAAAGCTCAAAGAGTTGTTTCCCTAGTCATATGCTTGTGGTGTGATTGTGTCAAGTAATCCTTGAGACAGAACACTTAGAGTCGAGATCGATTACATTTAACAGAGTATGCCAAAGGCTTTGAGCACCACTGTCTGGGAGTAATTAAAAGAAAAATCAGAACTCAAAGAGAGTTCTCCAGTTAAGTGCTTGTGGTATTTCTGTGTCAAGTAAAGCTTGAGACAAAACATTTAAAGTCACGGCTAGGCTCAAGGTGCAAAGCACCAAAGAAAAAAATAAATTAAACTAAATTTTGCTGTGTTCAAGGATTAAACTGAAATATAAAGATCAGAGAATTCATAATATTATCCGGATTCTAATTCCAGATGACATTAACATTCTTCTGATTCAAAGGAGAGTGAGATGCCAAACCTATTCAGGATTACAGTTATAAATCCCACTATAAAAGAGACATGAGCCTAATCGAACTCTCATTCTCATGCAAATTCACATCCTAAGCTTATATTAGTTTTGGTTGCTTGAGGACAAGCAACAGTTTAAGTTTGGTGTTGTGATGCGTGAGCATCTTGTCCATCTTTTCCTAGTGAATTTGCATCTAAATTGTTGAGTTTAATTGAGAATTAATTATATTTTAGCCACTATGGATGCTATTTTGAGTTTTTGTGCAATTTTATTTATTTTAGGTAGCATTCGGATGGATTTGATGAAGTTTCTACAGAGAAAGAGAAAGAACCAAAGAGATGACCAGCGAAGACCGACGCGGTCGCATGGCTCACGCGACCGCGCGGAATGGAGAAATCGCGATGACGCGTTCGCGTGCCTGACGCGAACGCGTGGACTGGAATCTGCACAAATGACGCGAGCGCGTGGACGACGTGGACGCATCACATGCGCGATCTGCAATAATACAGAAAACGCTGGTTACGACTTCTGGGCTGTTTTTGACCCAGTTTCCAGCCCAGAAAACACAGATTAAAAGCTGCAGAATGGACAAAGCAAGTGGTCCCCACCCATCAACTGAAGATCTGTTAATTAATTAGAATTTAAATTCAAATTTTATCTTTTAGGAAAATATATTATTTTTATTTTTAGATAATTAGATTTTAAATTAATTAGGATTAGTTATAAATAGGGGAGATTTTTCTTCTATAAAGATATTTACATTAGGGGGATTTCATTAGGGAATTCTATACAAATTTACATTCTACATTCCATGAGCAACTAATCCTCCATTGTTAAGGTTAGGAGCTCTGTCTATTTGTATGGATTGATTTTATTACTTTTTCTATTTTAATTTATGTTTTGGATTTATATTTAAGAATTGTTTTCGTTCTTTATCTTATGAATTTGGGTGGAACGGAAGTATGACCCTCTTTCTATTTGAGTTCTTGTATAACTTGGAAAAGCTCTATACTTGAACAACAGCTTGAAAACACATTCTCCTAAATTTTAATTATTTGGATTTAATGGGATACGTGACATATAATCCCCTTATTTTTGGGTAATTAGAGTTTTTGTGGCATGCAAACTGGAATTTGATCATGTACCCTTTAATTGGAATTAATTGACCAAGGAATTGGCAGTTAATAAATTTTAGAGGAGACTAGAAAGGTCTAAGGAATTAGGGTCTAGTCACATATAGTTTGCCATAAATTAAATCCTACATAATTAAAATAGTTAGTAAGAAAAGTTAATCCGGAAAAATAGATAACTCTGAAGCCTTAACTGTTTATCCATATTTTATTCCCAATTTATTTAATTGTCTATACTTTTGATATTTTTGAATTTGAACTTAAATCTTTTGAACACCTCAAAACCAATTTCCGCTTGCCTAACTAATTCTATCAAACGCTATTGTTGCTTGATCCATCAATCCTCGTGGGATCGACCCTTACTCACGTAAGGTATTACTTGGTACGACCCGGTGCACTTGCCGGTTAGTAAGTGTGGGTTATAAATTCCGCATCAACAGCCTCAGCCATAGCATGAATCGCAGCAAACAGATTATCATCGTTTCGCGGCAGATTGTTAATAGTAGACCCTTTCCGATCGCTACATCTCCGTGGAGGCATCCTGATTCTGTTCACACCAAACAATCAATACCAAAGTGATCAATCTTAATACCTCAAGTTGGGCGTGAACATTATCAGAATGAAAGCACAAAGACATTCATGCAACACATATCACATAGATACCCTATAAACATGTGACACACCACAGAGCATGCAATAAAGGATGATTCAGTCAATTCCCCAGGCTCTAATAGGAAGAACTGCTTTGATACCAAATTGTAACGACCCAACTTTTAGCATGTCTAGATCATACTAGAAATTGAATGTTACCAACTTGTTTTTCCTTTTTGTATTATTAATTAATAAATATAAGCCTGTACATTGTTAAAACCCCGCGAATTTTACAAGTAAATTTTTTTTAAAACAAGAATAATTTAAAGTCGCATACCTTCCATATATCAAGGGATAATTAAACATCCACAAACATAAAACAAAAGATAACAGAATATGGAACAACACACTATAATATACATCATGTTACAGAAGTGGCTCAGTTATATAAGCATAGAGCTATTGTACGTCACCCCTAAGTCAGTGACTCATATAGTATGTACATATATGTACATAAGACGCCCCAGGGCCTAGCCTGACCAAAAGCCCCTAAGCTGGCACCCAGGCTATCCTAACTCTATGATATGCATATTCCCTCTAATCATGCTAACAAAAGTGAGGGAGACACTCTAATGTACTGAAGTTAGACTAGGCGTCTCAAAAAGTCTCCTCAATCCAGGTCCAGAGTACCTCACGGAAAACCACCGGGCGAATGGTGATGCTCGCCTGCTGGCGCCTCGCCTGGCTCATCGTCATCGCTGTCAGAGGAGATAACTATGAAGTTAGGATCTTCCTCTGGATCTTCTTCTTCATCGTCCTCTTCTTCTGCCGGAGTGATAGCAGAGGAACCACTGCTAGCCATAGGAACCATAAAAGGATAGCTACCAAACAAAATACAGTCGGGAGAAGGAGGTGGCGCCTCCATGATCTGATCATACTCATGTCCCTGCTGCTCATCAAAGACAGGAGGCTCGATCGGCTCAGGTAAAGGATCAAGCTCGGGTGGCAACACAGGAACACCCCACTCATCAAGGATAAAAGGTGCAGGAGGTGCCTCATGGATAGGCTGGGCAGGTATAGGCTCATTAGGTAGAGGAGGTTCAGGTGGAGGAGGATAGTCAGGTGGAGGTGGCATCTGCTCCTCAGGATGAGGTACCCCAGGTCCGCCGGGGTGTAACCAAGATAAAGGAAAGTCATAGAGTGCATCAGGATTAAAGTATGCTGTCCTAATAGGTTACTGGAAAGTTCTACCACGAACTACATAATTACAGATACGAGGTACCGCACAGTAGATGTAATACTCGCCGCGCACCGGGTCCTCGTGGATGTACGGTGGATCAATCTCGTAGAATAGGACTCCCGTGTCCATCTGTAGAGGTGTAAGGGGTAAGAACTGGGGAGTTCTTAGTAAGGTCGGGGTTTACTATTAAGTTCATTTATAATGTCCGTGGTCATAGAAGTATAAATAAATGTAGAGTAATATGTACATAACAGCAACATAAACTAACACATGAACAAGAGAGAAAATAGGAAGTAAATGTACATTCACACATTAATATGCAACCACACAGTTATGCTCAAACAAACAAGGAATAGAACAAGAACACAAGAAGATAAGCTATAAATAATGCACAAACAATTATGATGCATGTCTGTCCCTACTGCAGGTAATGAGCTCATTTGCCGGTTTCGACCCGCACCCGACGCAATCCGACCCTCCAAGTCAGATAAGGCCTTCCCAGAACTTAATCCCAGATTAAGTACTGCATACCCTCTACCAAGTGCTCTCGACTTGCAGGGCTGGTATTTGCTCAGGTCTCAATATACCGCAGGTATGCGAGTCAGGCCTCTACCAAGCCTTCAGCTTGCAGGGCTGGTACTACTCTACCGCAGCCTGTCTGGGAAGCAACATCACAATACGGGCGTCCCCGCACAACATTCACAAGCATTACCCGAAGGCTCATAATTCACATATAACCATACCTTCCATCACTTAGCAATCATCATAAATCAAGCATTACAGCATCACAGAAAGCTCATTTTACAATTCTCTGTTTACTCTGTAAGGTAAGGTACACAGCTATATCACTTTTAACTCCTTTTTTTTTTAACATAAACACAGGTTTCAAAATCTTGTTTCTTTACCTCATATACCTCTATATCTTCTCTTATACCTCTTCTTAGGTGTTTAGTAAAGGAAATTAGAGAATTCTGGACTCAAAACTGCCTTCTTGAGGCTTTTAGGAAAAACTGTCTTTTTATCAATATTTTATTATTATTAATAAAATAATATTATTATTAAAATAATATTATTAATAAAATAATATATTAATATTTTATTATTAAAATAATAATATTTTATTTAACTTTCAAAAATTGCATTTTGACCCCCGGACTTCTTGGAAATTGCACTTTGACCCCTATAACTTCTAATAATTGCACTTTAGCCCCTCAACTTTTGATTAATTAATTTTCAACCCCAAACTTTTTAATAATTGCATTTTGACCCCAAAACTCCATGAATACACGTTTTCATGTTCTTCCAAAAACCAAAAACATTTTTCCAAAAGTTCATCAGATTTCTGCTTGATTTTCAGCTAGTTTTTCAATCTTTTCGGAAACCGATTTGAACCCGATTTTTATCAAACCAAAGAGAAACTTTTCAGCCATCAAATACACATCAAATAAGCATCAAAAATCATGATTTTCATGGCTGGAATGTCACGTTTTCTAGCAGCACCAACAGCCACTTCAAAACCATCATAAACATGATTTTCAAGCATTAAACAACAAGATTTCATGATCAAACCATCACACAAACACCCAAAATCAAACCTCAAGCAACAAGATCTGATTTAACACTTCAAGAACACAGCCAATCATTGATTAATTTACCAAACCTTACCTCCTTTGCTGCTGTCCAAGATTGCACCAAAAACAAACTTCCAGAAGCACTTTTACGCCTATTTTAACATCAAAAACAACTTTAGAATATTATGAACCATGACGGCTGAAGCTTCATGATGATGAAAAGAAGGTTTTCCGCACCTTAAGGTAACTAGAAATCACGTTTTCTTGGAGCTTTTGGTGATTGAATAAGAGATCTTAAGAGAAAACATGAAGCAAACATCATTAGCTTAAGGAACCACCATGGCCGAATCTTCAAGGAGGAGGAGCAGCCTTCATACCTTGATTTACTCCATGAAAAGTGACATAGAAATGAAGAGGAGTGATGAGCAGATAATTTATACGCTTTTTGGCATTATTTTTAGGTAGTTTTTAGTAAGTTTAAGCTACTTTTAGGGATGTTTTCATTAGTTTTTATGTTAAATTCACATTTCTGGACTTTACTATGAGTTTGTGTGTTTTTCTGTGATTTCAGGTAATTTCTGGCTGAAATTGAGGGACCTGAGCAAAACTCTGATAAAAGGCTGACAAAAGGATTGCTGATGCTGTTGGAATCTGACCTCCCTGCACTCGAAATGGATTTTCTGGAGCTACAGAACTCCAATTGACGCACTCTCAACGGCATTGGAAAGTAGACATCCAGGGATTTCCAGCAATATATAATAGTCCATACTTTATTCGGAAATTGACGACGTAACTTGGCGTTGAACGCCAAGTACATGTTGCTGTCTGGAGTTAAACGCCAGAAAAACGTCATGATCCGGAGTTGAACGCCCAAAACACGTCATAACTCGGAGTTCAACTCCAAGAGAAGCCTCAGCTCGTGGATTGATCAAGCTCAGCCCAAGCATACACCAAGTGGGCCCCAGAAGTGGATTTATGCATCAATTACTTACTCATGTAAACCCTAGGAGCTAGTTTATTATAAATAGAACATTTAACTATTGTATTAGAAGTCTTTGATCATTCGGTCTTGTGACCACATGGGGGCTGGCCATTCGGCCATGCCTGAACTTTTCACTTATGTATTTTCAACGGTGGAGTTTCTGCACACCATAGATTAAGGGTGTGGAGCTCTGCTGCACCTCAAGTATTAATGCAATTCTATTTTCTTTTATTCAAATCTCTCTTATTCTTATTCCAAGATATTCATTCGTACCCAAGAACATGATGAATGTGATGATTATGTGACGCTCATCATCATTCTCACCTATGAACGCACGTGATTGACAACCACCTCCGTTCTACATGCAACCGAGCTTGAATGTGTATCTCTTAGATTCCCCAACTGAATCTTTGTGGTATAAGCTAGATAGATGGCGGCATTTATGAGGATCCGGAAAGTCTTACCTTGTCTGTGGTATTCCGAGTAGGATCCTGGGAATCCGGAAAGTCTAACCTTGTCTGTGGTATTTCGAGTAGGATTCCGGTAATGAATGACTGTGACGTGCTTCAGACTTGCAAGTGCTGGGCGTTAGTGACAAATGCAAAAGAATCAAGGGATTCTATTCCAGCAGGAGCGGGAACCAACCAGTGATTGGCCATGCTGTGACAGAGCGCGTGAGTGTAGTTTTCACTGCGAGGATGGGATGTAGCCTTCGGCCAGTGTGATGCCTCCAGACGATTAGCCATGCGAGTGACAGCGCAGAGGACCATTTTCCCGAGAGGATCAAAAGTAGCCATCGTCGAATGGTGAACCCCTATATACAGCTTGCCATGGAAAGGAGTAAGAAGGATTGGAAGAGAGAGTAGTGAAGCAGAGTTTCAAGAGGAGCAGAGCATCTCCATTCGCTTATCTGAAATTCCCACTATTGATTTACATAAGTATTTCTATCCCTTTTTATTTTCTATTTATTCCATTAATCAAATTTAAACTAATAATCCAATTATCCTTGAATCGCCTGACTGAGATTTGCAAGGTGACCATAGCTTGCTTCATACCAACAATCTCTGTGGGATCGACCCTTACTCGCGTAAGGTTTATTACTTGGACGACCCAGTACACTTGCTGGTTAGTTGAACGGAGTTGTGAATTCAACTGATGCCATAATAATGATTTCATACAAATACAAAAGAATATGGATCACAATTTCGTCCACCAAGTTTTTGGCGCCGTTGCCGGGGATTGTTTGAGTATGGACAACTAACGGTTCGTCTTGTTGCTCAGATTAGGTAATTTTCCTTTCAAAAAGTTTTCAAAAAAAAAAATTTTCAAAAATTTTTTTTCTTTATTTTCGTTTTTTTAAAGAATATTTTCGAAAAAAATAATAAAAATACAAAAAAATCATAAAATCATAAAAATCAAAAATATTTTGTGTTTCTTGTTTGAGTCTTGAGTCAACTTTTAAGTTTGGTGTCAATTGCATGCTTTAAAAAATTTTTCTTGCATTTTTCGAAATTCCATGCATTCATAGTGTTCTTCATGATCTTCAAGTTGTTCTAGACAAGTCTTCTTGTTTGATCTTGATGATTTCTTGTTTTGTGTTGTTTGTTGTTTTTCATATGCATTTTTCGTTTGTTAGAGTCCATGCATTAAAAATTTCTAAGTTTGGTCTCTTGCATGTTTTCTTTGCATCAACAAATTTTTCAAAATTATGTTCTTGATGTTCATCATGATCTTCAAAGTGTTCTTGGTGTTCATCGTGACATTCATAGTGTTCTTGCATGCATCTTGTGTTTTGATCCAAAATTTTCATGTTTTGGGTCATTTTTGTGTTTTTCTCTCTCATCATAAAAAAATTCAAAAATCAAAAAAATATCTTTTCCTTTTTTTTCTCCTAATTTTCGAAAATTTGAGTTGACTTAGTCAAAAATTTAAAAAATTAGTTGTTTCTTACAAGTCAAGTCAAAGTTTCAATTTTAAAAATCTTATCTTTTCAAAACTTTTTCAAAAATTAAATCTTTTCCTTTTTTTTTTAATTTTCGAAATTTTTTTTAAAAATATTTTTCAAAATCTTTTTCTTATCTTTTACATCATATTTTCGAAAATTAGCTAACAAGTAATGTGATTGATTCAAAAATTTGAAGTTTGTTACTTTCTTGTTAAGAAAGGTTCAATCTTTAAATTCTAGAATTTTATCTTTTAGTTTCTTGTTAGTCAAGTAATTAATTTTAATTTCAAAATCAAATCTTTTTCAAAATATCTTTTTTTTATCTTTTTAATCATATCTTTTTATCTTATCTTTTATATCATATCTTTTTCAAAATTTTATCTTTTTCAAAAAAAAATTTTTGATTTCAAAATATCTTATCTAACTTCTTATCTTCTTATCTTTTCAAATTTGATTTTAATATCTTTTTCAACTAACTATTTGACTTTTTGTTTGTTTCCTATCTTTTTCAAAACCAACTAACTACCTATCCCTCTCTAATTTTCGAAAATACCTATCTCTTTTTAAAAAAAAAAATTCTTTTTAATTGTTTTGAATTTTAATTTTAATTATATCTTATCTTTAATTTTTGAAAATTACTAACCACTTTTTCAAAATTATTTTCGAATTCTATCTCTCCCCTTTCTCTATTTATTTATTTATTTACTAACACTTCTCGTCACCTCTCTTCATCTCAAATCACTATCTCTTTCCTCAACCATTCTTCTTCAATACTCTGCCCTTTCTTTTTCTACTAACAATAAGGATCCTCTTTACTGTGACATAGAGGATTCCTCTTTCTTTTTTCTTTTTCTCTTCTCTGTCACATGAGCAGGAATAAGGATAGGAACACCAAAATTACTAGGAATCATTCAACAGAAGCAAGGAAGAGGCATAAAGGAGCTCAAAAAGCACCATTGGACCTTCAAGAAGGCGCCACCTTCACTCAGGTGGATTCATTCCTTGTTCTTATTTCTTTCTGCTTTTCGGTTTTTTATGTTGTGTTTATCTATGTTTTGTGTCTCTACTTCATGATCATTAGTATGTAGTAACTATGTCTTAAAGCTATGAATAAATTCCATTAATCCTTCACCTCTCTTAAAATAAAAATGTTTTAATTCAAAAGAACAAGAAGTACATGAATTTCGAATTTATCCTTGAATTTAATTTAATTATATTGATGTGGTGACAATACTTTTTGTTTTCTGAATGAATGATTGAACAGTGCATAATTTTGATCTTGTTGTTCATGAATGTTAAAATTGTTGGCTCTTGAAAGAATGATGAACAAAGAGAAATGTTATTGAGGATCTGAAAAATCATGAAATTGATTCTTGAAGCAAGAAAAAGCAGTGAAAAAGAAGAAGCTTGTGAAAAAAAAAATGGCAAAAAAAAAATTTAGAAAGAAAAAGAAAAAGCAAGCAGAAAAAGCCAATAGCCCTTAAAACCAAAAGGCAAGGGTAAAAAGGATCCAAGGCTTTGAGCATCAATGGATAGGAGGGCCCAAGGAAATAAAATCCAGGCCTAAGCGGCTAAATCAAGCTGTCCCTAACCATGTGCTTGTGTCATGAAGGTCCAAGTGAAAAGTTTGAGACTGAATGGTTAAAGTCGTGATCCAAAGCAAAAAAGAGTGTGCTTAAGAGCTCTGGACACCACTAACTGGGGACTCTAGCAAAGCTGAGTCACAATCTGAAAAGGTTCACCCAGTTATGTGTCTGTGGCATTTATGTATCCGGTGGTAATACTGGAAAACAAAGTGCTTAGGGCCACGGCCAAGACTCATAAGTAGCTGTGTTCAAGAATCAACATGCTTAACTAGGAAAGTCAATAACACTATCCGAAATTCTAAGTTCCTAGAGAAGCCAATCATTCTGAACTTCAAAGGAAAAAGTGAGATGCCAAAACTGTTCAGAAGCAAAAAGCTACAAGTCCCGCTCATCTAATTATAATTAATATTCATTGATATTCTGGAATTTATAGTATATTCTCTTCTTTTTATCCTATTTGATTTTCAGTTGCTTGGGGACAAGCAACAATTTAAGTTTGGTGTTGTGATGAGCGGATAATTTATACGCTTTTTGGCATTGTTTTTAGGTAGTTTTTAGTAAGTTTAAGCTACTTTTAGGGATGTTTTCATTAGTTTTTATGTTAAATTAACATTTCTGGACTTTACTATGAGTTTGTGTATTTTCCTGTGATTTCAGGTAATTTCTGGCTGAAATTGAGGGACCTGAGCAAAACTCTGATAAAAGGCTGACAAAAGGACTGCTGATGCTGTTGGAATCTGACCTCCCTACACTCGAAATGGATTTTCTGGAGCTACAGAACTCCAATTGGCGCGCTCTCAACGGCATTGGAAAGTAGACATCCAGGGCTTTCCCGCAATATATAATAGTCCATACTTTATTCGGAAATTGACGACGTAACTTGGCGTTGAACGCCAAGTACATGCTGCTGTCTGGAGTTAAACGCCAGAAAAACGTCATGATCCGGAGTTGAACGCCCAAAACACGTCATAACTCGGAGTTCAACTCCAAGAGAAGCCTCAGCTCGTGGATTGATCAAGCTCAGCCCAAGCATACACCAAGTGGGCCCCAGAAGTGGATTTATGCATCAATTACTTACTCATGTAAACCCTAGGAGCTAGTTTGTTATAAATAGAACATTTAACTATTGTATTAGAAGTCCTTGATCATTCGGTCTTGTGACCACATGGGGGCTGGCCATTCAGCCATGCCTGAACTTTTCACTTATGTATTTTCAACGGTGGAGTTTCTGCACACCATAGATTAAGGGTGTGGAGCTCTGCTGCACCTCAAGTATTAATGCAATTCTATTTTCTTTTATTCAAATCTCTCTTGTTCTTATTCCAAGATATTCATTCGTACCCAAGAACATGATGAATGTGATGATTATGTGACGCTCATCATCATTCTCACCTATGAACGCACGTGATTGACAACCACCTCCGTTCTACATGCAACCGAGCTTGAATGTGTATCTCTTAGATTCCCCAACAGAATCTTCGTGGTATAAGCTAGATAGATGGCGGCATTTATGAGGATCCGGAAAGTCTTACCTTGTCTGTGGTATTCCGAGTAGGATCCTGGGAATCCGGAAAGTCTAACCTTGTCTGTGGTATTCCGAGTAGGATTCCGGTAATGAATGACTCTGACGTGCTTCAGACTTGCAAGTGCTGGGCGTTAGTGACAAACGCAAAAGAATCAAGGGATTCTATTCCAGCAGGAGCGGGAACCAACCAGTGATTAGCCGTGCTGTGACAGAGCGCGTGAGCGTAGTTTTCACTGCGAGGATGGGATGTAGCCTTCGGCCAGTGTGATGCCTCCAGACGATTAGCCATGCGAGTGACAGCGCAGAGGACCATTTTCCCGAGAGGATCAAAAGTAGCCATCGTCGAATGGTGAACCCCTATATACAGCTTGCCATGGAAAGGAGTAAGAAGGATTGGAAGAGAGAGTAGTGAAGCAGAGTTTCAAGAGGAGCACAGCATCTCCATTCGCTTATCTGAAATTCCCACTATTGATTTACATAAGTATTTCTATCCCTTTTTATTTTCTATTTATTCCATTAATCAAATTTAAACTAATAATCCAATTATCCTTGAATCGCCTGACTGAGATTTGCAAGGTGACCATAGCTTGCTTCATACCAACAATCTCTGTGGGATCGACCCTTATTCGCGTAAGGTTTATTACTTGGACGACCCAGTACACTTGCTGGTTAGTTGAACGGAGTTGTGAATTCAACTGATGCCATAATAATGATTTCATACAAATACGAAAGAATATGGATCACAATTTCATCCACCAAGGAGGAAGAGGTGAAAACTTTGGTAAGATTAGATTTTTGATAGGGGTTTCGGTTTGAGAAAGAATGGAGAAAGAAGCTCAGGTGTTCTTGGAAGCTTCATGGTTTTCTTTCATGGTGTTCTAAGCTTTTCCAAGAACAAAAATGATAGCCAAGCTGTCCAAGGGAGGCCGTGGCTTTTGGATGATGATTATCCAAAAGTTACTTGTCAAAATATCTAAGAAAAGGATAATTACTAAAGCTAGATATATTAGAACTTAAGTAATTACACTACTAATAGATAAACATTAAGTTACTTAGTGTAAATGACACTAGTAACTGGATAATCATAAGAATAAAAGATATATGATGAAGCATTAGCAGTGCTAAGTTCATCTAAGAATGCTGGTATTAT
This sequence comes from Arachis stenosperma, assembly GCF_014773155.1. NCBI lineage: Eukaryota > Viridiplantae > Streptophyta > Magnoliopsida > Fabales > Fabaceae > Arachis > Arachis stenosperma. The sequence continues at coordinate 81,732,539 of NC_080385.1, read as the reverse complement.
CCGTTTCCGGTAGATTTCTAGCTCAGTTATTATATTACTAAACATAGATCAACATTAATCACAGTAAAGAAGATAATAATATAATATTCTGAATAAAATAATAATATATGAATATTATATTAATATAATTTTTCTCTCGAAATTCGTGACCGGCTCGTCACATAGAGACTAACCACAGAAATCAGAATTTTGAAATTCGGGCCCGAAGTGGCTCAAAATCGCAACTCTTCGCGACGTGCCTACTTAGATTAGGAGAGGTGTCCTATACAATCAAGCTGCTGACTCAGCAGCTTGATGAGGCAGCACATGTGCAGTGGAGGTGCTTATATGCATAGAAATTCCTAAAAATTCTGTAAAAATTCTGTTTGATCCCGAAAAAACGCCGTTTCTTCGGGGCTAGGCGGTTACAGACAAAACCAAGGAACAGCTCGTCCAACTCAGAGAATATGAGGTCCGTCACATACCCCGAGAATAGAATGCCCGAGCTGACGCACTCTCAAAACTAGCCAGCACCAAACCAGGGGGCAACAATGGAAGCCTCATCCAAGAAATTTTACAGAATCCATCAATCTCGGAAAAAGAAAAAGTCCTGGCCATAACAGGTCAGGATCAAGGATGGATGACTCCCATAATTAACTACCTCAAAACAGAAGCACTCCCCACCGAGGAAAAGGAGGCAAAGAGGGTGAAATGGGAAGCACAATACTACATTATGATAAACAATACTCTATACAAAAGAGGGATTTCAATACCATTGTTAAAATGCGTACTGACTTCTAACACAAAGGAAGTTCTAGAAGAAGTACACAGTGGTATTTGTGGCAATCATCTCGTAGCATAAGCACTTACCAGAAAAGTACTTCGGGCAGGGTTTTATTGGCCAACTCTACAAAAGGAAGCCATAGAGTTCGTAAAGACAAGTCCATCATGTCAGAAACACGCCAACTTTCATATCGCACCACTAGAGGAGCTCATCAGCGTGACTTTACCTTGGCCATTCGCAAAATGGGGACTCGATCTTCTTGGACCCTTCCCTTAGGGATCGGGACAAGTTAAATTCCTCATAGTTGGGATAGACTATTTCACAAAGTGGATCGAGGTAGAACCCCTAGCCAATACCACCGCTCAAAGAAGTCGAAAATTCCTATATAAGAACATTGTCACAAGGTTCGGGGATCCATACTCCATCACCACAGACAATGGTACCCAGTTCACAGATGCAGGCTTCAGAAAGCTGGAGGCCGACTTGAATATAAAACAACAATTCACTTCTGTAGAACATCCCCAAGCCAATGGACAAGCCGAAGCTACCAACAAAGTCATACTGGCTGGGCTGAAACGGAGATTACAGGACGCAAAGGGAGCCTGGGCCGAGGAGCTCCCATAAGTCCTATGGGCATATCGAACAACGCCACATTCCACCACAAAGGAATCACTGAAGAACTGAAGATTGATGGTTTAGAAGTTATAGTAAACTCTCGTTGTAAGTATAGTTACTAAACCAAGCAATCAACCTTTCTTACAAACGTTTTGGTTGTCACAAGTAACAAACCCCTAAATAAATTGATAACCGAAGTATTTAAACCTCGGGTCGTCATCTCAAGGAATTGCAGGGAGGTATGACTTATTATTGGCTATGAAAAAGGCAAAATTTTTGAGTGGGGCACGCGTACGCGTGGCAGGGCTTGTGCTTCTAGCACGAGTCCAGCCCAATTCTAGCTTAACTTTCGGCCATACACTCTTTTTACGTCGATTTGGAGGCACGCGTTCGCATGGGTTACGCGGACGCGTGGGAGGCATTTTTCCCACATGACGCGGACGCGTGGATCAATTTGTGCCAAAGGCACGCCTCCAGCCGCCTTTCGCGTGACTCTCTGTTCACTTTTCTTTTCTCCCTAATGCACCTGCGACGCGGACGCGTCAGCAACGCTGTCGCGTCGCGTGCAAAAATTTTTTTTTTATTTTTTTTATGCAGTATGCAAAATGCAAAATGCAATGAATGTCATGCAAAAATTTCAGGTTCAATAAAAATTCAAAAACAGACTAAAATTAAAACTAAAAAGAGAACGATCATACCATGGTGGGTTGTCTCCCACCCAACACTTTTAGTTAAAGTCCTTAAGTTGGACATTTGGCGAGCTCCTTGTCATGGTGGCTTGTGCTTGAACTCATCCTGAAATCTCCACCAGTGCTTGGAGTGCCAGCATCCTCCGGGGTCCCAAACAAGGCACATAAATCCTTTGAGCAGTTTCAAACAGGTTTTCAGGGTCCCAGGGTGTTGAATGTCAGAATAGATTCCAGGATCCCAAACTCTACTTTTAAATCCCCCTTTGTTTGGATCTATATGCATCCATTCGGGCGGTTCAGAAGTTATATTCTCACCAAGGTGACCAAACGTCTTCCGAGATCCATTTGATTGAGCTTGACACCAATCCTTACATTTCGAGTTGAAGTGTGGTACCTTATTGAACCTTGTGCACAGCTCTGAGTACGAGTCATTTCCCTCTTACTCTTAAAACTGCAGAGAGCTCTAAGCTGGCCATCTGTTTCAAGCAAACCATATTCAAGTGGAAGATTGAAGATAAAAGGCAAGAATTTTACCCACTTGAAGTTTGTGTTGGGCGGTAATGGCCTTGAGGTCAGTGTTTCCAGTGGTTCTGTAAATTCTACTCCCTTGTAATCTTCTGTGAATTCTTCTATTTCTTTGCAAATTTCTTCCACTTCAACCATATCTTGATCAGAGTCTTCAATTTCTCCCTCATCATCGCTCAAGTCATATATTGGAGGTTGAGAAAAATCTACCACAACATCATCTTCATATTCACTCGGGGAAGATTCTTCTGTCTCAAAGAATTCACTTGCGGATGCAAGTTCGTCACTAAGAAAACAGGACTCGTGATCATCATCATCAAGGAAACCTGCGTCTTGGGTTATTCCGTTCAGTTCTTCATAAGATATTTGTATTGGAGGCAGTGCAAAATCCTCCTTAGCGTCAATTGTAACATCCTTGACGGGGTCTTCCATGACTCTGTATTTCCTAGGGGTTTCAGCATCTCCTAAATCTTCAACCAACTCTTCTTCTTCTACAATGACAGCGTCCTCTACTTGTTCCAGTACGAAGTTATGATCTATGTTGTCCACTGGAGTCTCTAGTGTCTTCTTCGTGCTGTGTTCTTCATTAGATTCTCCACATGAAGCCATGGGAGTCTGTTGAATGTCTGAACGTCTAGAAGATAATTGATTTATTGCTTGCTCCAGTTGATGAAGGGTTGCATTAAATCGGTTTACTGATTCTTCGAGGCGAACCTGTGATTCTGGCTTTGATGGATATGGGCATGGTGTATGGGGGAGTGGTGTTCTTGTGGAAAGGATGGTCTCTGAGCATAGGGTGGGGCTTGTTGGTAGTTACAAGGCGGTCCACCATATGTATCAGTTGGATATGCATTGTAGAATGGTCTTTGTCCATGATATCTAGGAGGGTGTTGTTACCTAAAGGGGTGATCAGATCCTCTTTGCTCCATCCATCTTTGATTGCTTTGACCGTGATGCATAGTCTTGTTATAGTTTCCATTCCTTGCAACAAAATTAGAACCAAACTCTAAGCGAGAGGGGTGAGAGTTCATAGTAATTATCAGAAATAAAAGGGGGGAAAGAAGAAACAATAAACAAGTAAAAGAAAAATATTTTCAATAACCAATAATAAGGCACACTGTTGCAATTCCCCGGCAACGGCGCCATTTTGAAGAACTGAAGATTGATGGTTTAGAAGTTATAGTAAACTCTCGTTGTAAGTATAGTTACTAAACCAAGCAATCAACCTTTCTTACAAACGTTTTGGTTGTCACAAGTAACAAACCCCTAAATAAATTGATAACCGAAGTATTTAAACCTCGGGTCGTCTTCTCAAGGAATTGCAGGGAGGTATGACTTATTATTGGCTATGAAAAAGGTAAAATTTTGGGGGTTTTGAGAATGAGGAACAAGTATGATAAATGATAAACGAAATAAATAAATAACTATAAAATAAACTCTTGGCAAGATATGAAAATTCGGAAGTCCTATCCTAGTTATTCCTATAAGAATGGAAGTTAATCCCACTTAGTTAACCTTTGCATAAGCAAGGGAAAGTCCAGTAAACCAATTGGTTAGAATTCCCAAGTCCTAGCCAACTCCTAAGGAAAGACTAGAGTTAGTGGAATTCAAATTAATTAGCCGACATAACAATCAATCTTGAATAGTTGATAACTCAAGAGCTTCCAGTTAATCAATTAAAGCCAAAAGGGAATAAAATCTACTTGAATGAAAAAAATTTGGATAAGCCCAAGCGTTAATAACATGAATTAGAGAAAATAATCATAAGTCTGAAATACTTCAAATTATATTAATTAAGAAAATCCCAACATGAATGGCTCATAAGTCAAATAGGCAACATATGTAATACAAGCATTAAATTATTTGAGAGTAAAAGAGAAAATAAATAAAAACAGGAACATTGAACCTGATATGAAGATGAAATAATCCTGAAGTGAAAAGAAGTCCTAATCCTAAAATAAATTCTAATCCTAATCCTAATCCTAAGAGAGAGGAGAGAGCCTCTCTCCTTAAAAACTACATCTACAACTAAAAATTATGAATTATGAAAAGCATGATCATGAATGGATGCATTCTCCCACTTTATAGCCTCTAATCTGTGTTCTCTGGGCCGAAAACTGGGTCAGAAACAGCCCAGAAGTCACTGATTGTGAAATCTGGTCCGTACAAGTCGCGGCAAAATGACGTGGAGGCGTCGTCCACGCGTCTGCGCAGATTGAAGTTCGCAGATGCGACGTGTCTGCGTGAAGCGCGTGTTTGTGTCGCCTATCTGTACGGCCACTATGGCAAAGTATATATCAAATCGAAGCCCCGGACGTTAGCTTTTCGATGCAAGTGAAACCGCATCATTTGGACCCTTGTAGCTCAAGTTATGATCGTTTTAGTGTGAGAGGGTCAGGTTGACAGCTTTGCAGTTCCCTCAACTTCTTGTATTCCTTCCACTTTTGCATGCTTCCTTTCCATCCTCTAAGCCATTCCTGCCCTGTAATCCCTGAAATCACTTAACACACATATCAAGGCATCAAATGGTAATAAGAGAGGATTAAGATTAGCTAAATTAAGACCAAAGAAGCATGTGTTCAATCATGTAATAATTTTAGGAAAGAAATATAAATGCATGCTAATTATATGAATAAGTGGGTAAAGACCATGATAAAACCACACAATTAAACACATTATAAACCATAAAATAGTGGTTTATCAATCACTCTTCTGTTTAGCATACGGAATGGAGGCAATGATCCCAGTGGAGATTGAAGAAAGGTCGCCTAGAGTGATCCACTATAGTGAAGAAGCCAACTCCCAACTTCAAAGGGAAGAACTCGACCTACTTCTGGAAGTCCGAGAAAGAGCTTGGATTAGGGAAGAAGCATTAAAATGATGAATGGCTGCGAGATACAATCAAAAGGTAGTACAGCGAGTTTTCGCTGAGAACGACCTCATCCTATTCCAAAATGATATCGGAACAACTCGACCTGGAGAAGGAAAGCTGGCAGCAAACTAGAAAGGACCCTAAGGAGTTATAGAAGTACTTAGAAAGGGCTACTACAGACTATCTAAACTCGATGGGCGAGAGCTTCCTAGGTCATGGCACGCCTGCAACTTAAGAAGGTACTATAGTTAGGGATGATAGAGGATCTTAGGATAAGGTGAACTCTTTTTTCCTGAAAAGGTTTTTTAATGAGGCGCCAAGCCAAGACCTACAAATCACCCGACTTAGAGGATAAACCACCCGTGTGTATATACTTGCATTTTCTTTTGAATAAAATCTGTTTAGATCTTCTACAAATGCTCAAGTCGCATTAATCTGAAACATTCATCGTCCGATTATAAAGCTACAGATCGACAGAAAGTGAAAATCAAATTCACTACACGATCACGATAAAGACCAAAGATGAAAACCAAATTCATTAAAAGGTCGACCAAACGAGGGTTAAACCCAATCTCTACAAAATCGGCAAAGATGAAAACAGAATAATGCAAGAAGTTATAGAAAGTGATCCATAGAAAGGACCTGACGAGGTCCTAATAAAATGGATCGCTAAAAAATAACTTAAAGACTGGCTGACATAAAGAAGTCGGATCAGTCGCAATAACCAAAGTTATAAGTTAATCCCCGGAAAGAGGTCTAGCCAACCCTATAAAAGAGGATTATTATAACTTAGAAGGGCCCGACGTGATGAAGTCGGCCCAAAACATAAAAGTTATAAAAGTAATCCCTGAAAGAGACCTGAATAAGGTCCAAGAAAGAGGATTGCAAAAATAGCTTAGAAGGGCCCGACATGATGAAGTCGGCCCAAAACATAAAAGTTATAAAATTTATCCCTGAAAGAGACCTGAATAAGGTCCAAGAAAGAGGATTACAAAAATAACGTAGAAGCGCCCGACGTGATAAAGTCGGCCCAAAACATAAAAGTTATAAAAGTAATCCCTAAAAGAGACCTGAACAAGGTCCAAGAAAGAGGATTACAAAAATAACTTAGAAGGGCCCGACGTGATGAAGTCGGCCCAAAACATAAAAGTTATAAAAGTAATCCCTGAAAGAGACCTGAATAAGGTCCAAGAAAGAGGATTATAAAAATAATTTAGAAGAGACCGACATGATGAAGTCGGCTCAAAACATAAAGCGACAAAGTAATCCCTAAAAGAGACCTAAACAAGGTCCAAAAAAGAGGGTTACTAACAACAACTTGGACAAAATTGACATGACCTCAGCGTTATACAAGGTAATTCCTAATCAAGACCTGAACAAAGCCCAAACAAAACAAATTACTGGAAATAACATCAGGCAAAGGAATCAAGCCAATCCAAAGAGGTCAGACAGCGAAAAGTGCCAACACTCCCAAAACCTAGAAGGGTACCAAGACGAGTGCAGACAGACATGATATAAAAACTACCAGTTATAATAATAGCAAGCTTCAGAGGCCACGAAAATCAGCCCCAAAAGCTTGGAAACTAATTTGTTTTTCAAAATAAAGTTGCTAAATAAGCAACTAAAAGAGTGTCAACAGTCAGCAAATATCATCTACAAAATAAAGAGTTTAAAAGCCCACAAGCCGGGCTATCTACACAAACATCTTGAATAATCATTAGGGATTCAAAGGCTTCTTAGCAGCATCAACACGGGGTGAAGGAGGACGAGTCTGAAGAGGCACTGCATCCACTGTCCCATCATCCCGGTTCAAGATGTGTGACTGGTGCGCGAAATTGTGAACAATACTTTTCACAACTCTCATAATCCCTGGTCATGAACTCCAAAAACTTGGTGGTTCAATTGCATGGCATTACACAACTTCGCACAACTAACCAGCAAGTGCACTGGGTCGTCCAAGTAATACCTTACGTGAGTAAGGGTCGATCCCACGGAGATTGTTAGCATTGAAGCAAGCTATGGTCATCTTGTAAATCTTAGTCAGGCAAACTCAATTGTATATGATGATGAACGAAAATAATGTAAAGATAAAGATAGTGATACTTATGTATATCATTGGTGTAAGAGCTTCAGACAAGCGTATGAAGATGCCTTCCCTTCCGTCTCTCTGCTTTCCTACTGCCTTCATCCAATCCTTCTTACTCCTTTCCATGGCAAGCTCGTGTAGGGTTTCACTGTTGTCAGCAGCTACCTCCCATCCTCTCAGTGAAAGCGATTGCATATGCTCCGTCACAGCATAGTGGAATTCATCTGTCGGTTCTCAATCAGACCGGAATAGAATCCATTGATTCTTTTGGCGTCTGTCACTAACGCCCCGCCCTCAGGAGTTTGAAGCACGTCGCAATCATTCAGTCATTGAATCCTACTCAGAATACCACGACAAGGTTTAGACCTTCCGGATTCTCTTGAATGCCGCCATCAGGTCCTGCCTATACCACGAAGACTCTGACCTCACGGAATGGTTGGCTCGTTTGTCAGGCGAGCACTCGGTTGTCAGGCGATCAACCATGCATCGTGCAATCAGGAATCCAAGAGATATTCACTAAGCCTCAGATGCTTGTAGAACAAGAATGGTTGTCAGTCACCTTGTTCATGGGTGAGAATGGTGATGGGCGTCAATCATCACCTTCATCATGTTGAAGAACAAGTGATATCTTGGACAAAGAACAAGCGGAATTGAATGGAAGAACAATAGTAATTGCATTAATACTCGAGGTACAGCAGCTCCACACCTTAATCTATGGTGTAGAAACTCCACCGTTGAAATACATAAGAACAAGGTCTAGGCATGGCCGAATGGCCAGCCTCCCAATGGTCTAAGATAGCATATAACAAAGATAGCTACCCCCAAAGTCTCCTTAATACAATAGTAAAAGGTCCTACTTATAGAAAACTAGTACATAGATGAGTAAATGACATAAAAATCCACTTCCGGGCCCACTTGGTGTGTGCTTGGGCTGAGCAATGAAGGAATTTCGTGTAGAGACTTTTTCTGGAGTTAAACGCCAGCTTTCATGCCAGTTTGGGCGTTTAACTCCAAATTTTATGCCAGTTCCGGCGTTTAACGCTGGAATTTCTGTAGGTGACTTTGAGCGCCGGTTTGGGCCATCAAATCTTGGGCAAAGTATGGACTATTATATATTGCTGGAAAGCCCAGGATGTCTACTTTCTAACGCCGTTGAGAGCGCGCCAATTGGGCTTCTGTAGCTCCAGAAAATCCACTTCGAGTGCAGAGAGGTCAGAATCCAACAGCATCTGCAGTCCTTTTGAGTCTCTGGATCAGATTTTTGCTCAGGTCCCTCAATTTCAGCCAGAAAATACCTGAAATCACAGAAAAACACACAAACTCATAGTAAAGTCCAGAAAAGTGAAATTTAATTAAAAACTAATAAAAATAATAAAAACTAACTAAATCATAACAAAACATACTCAAAACAATGCCAAAAAGTACAAATTATCCGCTCATCACAACACCAAACTTAAATTGTTGCTTGTCCCCAAGCAACTGAAGATCAAATAAGATAAAAGAAGAGAATATGCAATGAACTCCAAAAACATCTATGAAGATCAGTATTAATTAGATGAGCGGGGCTTTTATCCTTTTGCTTCTGAATAGTTTTGGCATCTCACTCTATCCCTTGTAATTCAGAATGATTGGCTTCCTTAGGAACTTAGAATCCAGATAGTGTTAATGATTCTCCTAGTAAAGTATGATGATTCTTGAACATAGCTATTTATTGAGTCTTGGCTGTGGCCCAAAGCACTCTGTCTTCCAGTATTACCACCGGATACATACATGCCACAGACACATAATTGGGTGAACCTTTTCAGATTGTGACTCAGCTTTGCTAAAGTCCCCAATTAGAGGTGTCCAGGGTTCTTAAGCACACTCTTATTGCCTTGGATCACAACTTTATTTCTTTCTTTTTCTTTCTTTTTTTTTCGATTTTTTTTTCGTTTGCTTTTTCTCTTTTTTTTCTTTTTTTTTTGTATTCACTGCTTTTTCTTGCTTCAAGAATCATTTTTAATGATTTTTCAGATCCTCAGTAACATGTCTCCTTTTTCATCATTCTTTCAAGAGCCAACATTCATGAACCACAAGTTCAAAAGACATATGCACTGTTCAAGCATACATTCAGAGAACAAAAGGGTTGCCACCACATCAAAATAATTAAACTATTATAAAATTCAGAATTCATGCAATTCTTCTCCTTTTCAATTAAGAACAATTTTTATTCAAGAAAGGTGATGGATTCATAGGACATTCATAACTTTAAGGCATAGACACTAAGACACTAATGATCACAAGACACAAACATGGATAACATAAAGCATAAAAATCGAAAAACAGAAGAATAAAGAACAAGGAAATCAAGGAACGGGTCCACCTTAGTGATGGCGGCTCTTTCTTGCTCTTGAAGATCCTATGGAGTGCTTGAGCTCCTCAATGTCTCTTCCTTGTCTTTGTTGCTCCTCCCTCATGATTCTTTGGTCTTCTCTAATTTCATGGAGGAGAATGGAGTGTTCTTGATGCTCCACCCTTAGTTGTCCCATGTTGGAACTCAATTCTCCTAGGGAGGTGTTTAGTTGCTCCCAATAGTTTTATGGAGGAAAGTGCATCCCTTGAGGTATCTCAGGGATTTCTTGATGAGAGGGGTCTCTTGTGTATTCCATCTTTTTCTTGGTGATGGGCTTGTCCTCATCAATGGGGGTATCTCCTTCTATGTCAACTCCAACTCATGAACTTCTATTTCTTCTCCAATCATGATGCTATGGATCATGATGGCCCGGTCTATGGTAACTTCGGACCGGTTGCTAGTGGGAATGATTGAGCGTTGTATGAACTCTAACCATCCTCTAGCCACGGGCTTGAGGTCATGCCTTCTCAATTGAACCGGCTTTCCTCTTGAATCTTGCTTCCATTGTGCGCCCTCTTCACATATGATTGTGAGGACTTGGTCCAACCTTTGATCAAAGTTGACCCTTCTAGTGTAAGGATGCTCATCTCCTTGCATCATAGGCAAGTTGAACGCCACCCTCACACTCTCCGGACTAAAATCCAAGTATTTTCCCCGAACCATAGTGAGATAATTCTTTGGATTCGGGTTCACACTTTGGTCATGGTTCTTGGTGATCCATGCATTGGCATAGAACTCTTGAACCATCAAGATTCCGACTTGTTGAATGGGGTTGGTAAGTACTTCCCAACCTCTTCTTCGGATCTCATGGCGGATCTCCGGATATTCACCCTTTTTGAGTGAAAAGGGGACTTCGGGGATCACCTTCTTCAAGGCCACAACTTCATAGAAGTGGACTTGATGCACCCTTGAGAGGAATCTATCCATCTCCCATGACTCGGAGGTGGAAGCTTTTACCTTCCCTTTCCTCTTTCTAGAGGTTTCTCCGGCCTTGGATACCATAAATGGTTATGGAAAAACGAAAAAGCAACGCTTTTACCACACCAAACTTAAAATGTTTGCTCGTCCTCGAGCAAAAGAAGAAAGAAGAGAGTAGAAGAAGAAGAAATGAGGAAGAGGGGGAAGGTGGTGTGTTCGGCCAAGAAGGGAAAGAAGGGGTGTTTAGGTTGTGTGAAAATGAAGGGTTGAAGAAGGGTATATATAGGAGAGAGGGGGGTAATGGTTCGGCCATGATGGGTGGGTTTGGGAGGGAAAGTGGTTTGAATTTGAAGGGTGAGGTTGGTGGGGTTTTATGAAGGATGGATGTGAGTGGTGAAGAGAAAGATGGGATTTGATAGGTGAATGGTTTTTGGGGAAGAGGTATTGAGGTGATTGGTGAATGGGGGAAGAAGAGAGAGAGTGATGGTGGGGTCCTGTGGGGTCCACAGATCCTGTGGTGTCAAGGAAAAGTCATCCCTGCACCAAATGTTGCTCAAAATCACGTTTTGAGCTATTTCTGGCGTTAAACGCCGGGCTGGTGCCCATTCCTGGCATTTAACGCCAGGTTGTTGCCCTTTACTGGCGTTTAACGCCAGTCTGGTGCCCCTTTCTGGCGTTAAACGCCCAGAATGGTGCCAGACTGGGCGTTAAACGCCCAACAGCTAGCATTACTGGCGTTTGAACGCCAGCTTCTTCTCCTCCAGGGTGTGCTGTTTTTCTTCCTGTTTTTCATTCTGTTTTTGCTTTTTTCATTGTTTTTGTGACTTCTTATGATCATCAACCTACAAAAAAAGATAAAATAACAAAAGAAAATGGTTAACTATAAAACATTGGGTTGCCTCCCAACAAGCGCTTCTTTAATGTCATTAGCTTGACAGAGGACTCTCAATGAGCCTCAGAAATACTCAGAACCGTGTTGGAACCTCCCAACACCAAACTTAGAGTTTGAATGTGGGGGTTCAACACCAAATTTAGAGTTTGGTTGTGGCCTCCCAACACCAAACTTAGAATTTGACTGTGGGGGCTCTGCTTGGCTCTGTTTTGAGAGAAGCTCTTCATGCTTCCTCTCCATGATGATAGAGGGATGTCCTTGGGCCTTAAACACCAAGGATTCTCCATTCACTTGAATGATCAACTCTCCTCTATCAACATCAATCACAGCCTTTGCTGTGGCTAGGAAGGGTCTGCCAAGGATGATGGATTCATCCATGCACTTCCCAGTCTCTAGGACTATGAAATCAGTAGGGATGTAATGGTCTTCAATCTTCACCAAAACATTCTCTACAAGTCCATGAGCTTGTTTTCTTGAATTGTCTGCCATCTCTAATGAGATTCTTGCAGCTTGAACCTCAAAGATCCCTAATTTCTCCATTACAGAGAGGGGCATGAGGTTTACACTTGACCCTAAGTCACACAAGGCCTTCTTGAAGGTCATGGTGCCTATGGTACAAGGTATAGAAAACTTCCCAGGATCTTGCCTCTTTTGAGGCAGTTTCTGCCTAGACAAGTCATCCAGTTCTTTGGTGAGCAAAGGTGGTTCATCCTCCCAAGTCTCATTTCCAAATAACTTGTCATTTAGCTTCATGATTGCTCCAAGGTATTTAGCAACTTGCTCTTCAGTGACATACTCATCCTCTTCAGAGGAAGAATACTCATCAGAGCTCATGAATGGCAGAAGTAAGTCCAATGGAATCTCTATGGTCTCATTTTGAGCCTCAGATTCCCATTGGAACTCAGAGGAGATTGGTACACGCCCACTGAGGTCTTCCTCAGTGGCGTCCTCCTCCTCTCTTTCCTCTCCACGTTCGGCCATGGTTATGGCTTTGCACTCTCCTTTTGGATTTCTTCTGTATTACTTGGGAGAGTACTAGGAGGGAGTTCAGTAACTTTCTTGCTCAGCTGACCCACTTGTCCTTCCAATTTCTGATGGAGGACCTTGTTTCATTCATGAAACTTTGAGTGGTCTTTATTAGATCAGAGACCGTTGTTGCTAAGTCAGAAGTATTCTGCTTAGAACTCTCTGTCTGTTGCTGAGAAGATGATGGAAAAGGCTTGCTATTGCTAAACCTGTTTCTTCCACCATTATTGTTATTGAAACCTTGTTGAGGTCTCTCTTGATTCTTCCATGAGAGATTTGGGTGATTTCTCCATGAAGAATTATAGGTGTTTCCATAGGGTTCTCCTAGGTAATTCACCTCTTCCATGGAAGTGTTCTCAGGATCATAAGCTTCTTCCTCAGATGAAGCATCCTTAGTACTGTTTGGTGCATTTTGCATTCCAGACAGACTTTGAGAAATCAAATTGACTTGTTGAGTCAATATCTTGTTCTGAGCCAATATGGCATTCAGAGTGTCAATCTCAAGAACTCCTTTCTTCTGACTAGTCCCATTGTTCACAGGATTCCTTTCAGAAGTGTACATGAATTGGTTATTTGCAACCATTTCAATCAATTCTTGAGCTTCTGCAGGCGTCTTCTTCAGATGAAGAGATCCTCCAGCAGAGCTATCCAAGGACATCTTAGATAGTTCAGAGAGACCATCATAGAAATACCTATGATGCTCCATTCAGAAAGCATGTCTGAGGGACATCTTCTGATTAATTGTTTGTATCTTTCCCAAGCTTCATAGAGGGATTCTCCATCCTTCTGTCTGAAGGTTTGGACTTCCACTCTAAGCTTACTCCATCTTTGTGGTGGAAAGAACTTTGCCAAGAAGGCATTGACTAGCTTTTCCCAAGAGTCCAGGCTTTCTTTAGGTTGAGAATCCAACCATATTCTAGCTCTGTCTCTTACAGCAAAAGGGAATAGCATCAGTCTGTAGACCTCAGGGTTAACCCCATTAGTCTTGACTGTGTCACAGATTTGCAAGAATTCAGCTAAGAACTGATGAGGATCTTCCATTGGAAGTCCATGGAACTTGCAATTCTGTTGCATTAGAGAAACTAATTGAGGCTTAAGCTCAAAGTTGTTTGCTCCAATGGCAGGGATAGAGATGCTTCTCCCATAAAAATCAGGAGTAGGTGCAGTGAAGTCACCCAGCACCTTCCTTGCATTGTTGGCATTGTTATTGTTTTCGGCTGCCATGTGTTCTTCTTCTTTGAAGAATTCGGTCAGGTTCTCTAAAGAGAGTTGTGCCTTGGCTTCTCTTAGCTTTCTCTTCAAGGTTCTCTCGGGTTCAGGGTCAGCTTCAACAAGAATGCCTTTGTCTCTGCTCCTGCTCATATGAAAGAGAAGAGAACAAGAGAATGTGGAATCCTCTATGTCACAGTACAGAGATTCCTTGAAGTGTCAGAGGAAAGAAAATAGAAGAAAAGAAGGTAGAAGAATTCGAACTTGATTAGTTAGAGTTCGAATTGTGCATTAAGAAGGAGTAGTACTCCATAAATAGAAGGATGTGAGAAGGAGGGAAGAGGATTTTCGAAAATTAATTAGAAAGATGTCAAAACATTTTAAAAATTGATTGATAATTTTCGAAAATTGAAAGTGGGGAAGAATTAAAGTGATTTTTGAAAAAGATTTTGAAATTAGAAGTTAAAAAGATTTGGTTGAAAACTATTTTGAAAAAGATGAGGTTAAAAAGATTTGATTGAAAAGTTATGGTTTTAAAAAGATGTGATTGAGAAGATATGATTTGAAAACAATTTGAAAAGATATGATTTTTAAAAAAAATATTAATGACTTGCCTAACAAGAAAAGATATGATTCAAACATAAAACCTTTCTTAATAGAAAAGGCAAAAAATGTTCAATCAAATCATTAATTGTTGGTAAGTATCTTTGAAAAAGGAAAGAAATTGATTTTGAAAACATTTGATTGAAAAGATATGATTTGAAAAGATTTGGTTTTGAAAAACTTTGAAAACTTGAAAAAAAATTGATTTTGAAAACAAAATCTTCCTCCTAGCACCATCCTGGCGTTAAACGCCCAGAATGGTATACATTCTGGCGTTTAACGCCCAAAATGCTACCTCTTTGGGCGTTAAACGCCCAACCAGGTACCCTGGCTGGCGTTTAAACGCCAGTCTGCCTTCTTCATTGGGCATTTTTGAATGCTCAGCTTTTTCTGTATAATTCCTCTGCAGTATGTTCTGAATCTTCAATTCTTTGTATCATTGACTTGAAAAGACACAAATTAAAAATATTTTTGGATTTTTAATAATCAAAATGCAACAGGAATCAATTAACAATGCATGCAAGACACCAAACTTAGCAGTTTGTGTGCTACTGACACTATATGAGACACATGAACACTCAAGTCAATAGAATTTAAAGATCAAAACAAAGAAGTACATGCATGGATTCGAAAAATATAACAAAAACATGCATTTGACACCAAACTTAAGATGAGACTCTAGACTCAAGCAAGAAACAGCAAATAGTTTTTTTTTTTTTGGTTTTTATGATTTTGTAATTTTTTTTTGTGTTTTTTTTTTCGAAAATTAAGTGGAAAAAGGTATCAAAATTCTTAATGAGAATTCCAGGAATCAATGCAATGCTAGTCTAAGACTCCGGTCCAGGAATTAGACATGGCTTCACAGCCAGCCAAGCCTTCAAAGAAAGCTTCGGTCCAAAACACTAGACATGACCAAAGGTCAGCCAAGCCTTAGCAGATCACTGCTCCAAAAGCAAAATTGATGAAAATCAACAAGCTCTTGTGGTGATAAGTTGAAACCTCGGTCCAATCAGATTAGACATGGCTTCTCAGCCAGCCAGATTTCAACAAATCATCATGAAACTCTAGAATTCATCTTCAAGAATTTCGAAAAAATAATACCTAATCTAAGCAACAAGATGAACCGTCAGTTGTCCAAACTAGAACAATCCCAGGCATTGTTACCAAAAGCTTGCTCAAAACTTGAACAATCCCCGGCAACGGCGCCAAAAACTTGGTGCGCGAAATTGTGAACAATACTTTTCACAACTCTCATAATCCCTGGTCATGAACTCCAAAAACTTGGTGGTTCAATTCCATGGCATTACACAACTTCGCACAACTAACCAGCAAGTGCACTGGGTCGTCCAAGTAATACCTTACGTGAGTAAGGGTCGATCCCACGGAGATTGTTAGCATTGAAGCAAGCTATGGTCATCTTGTAAATCTTAGTCAGGCAAACTCAATTGTATATGATGATGAACGAAAATAATGTAAAGATAAAGATAGTGATACTTATGTATATCATTGGTGTAAGAGCTTCAGACAAGCGTATGAAGATGCCTTCCCTTCCGTCTCTCTGCTTTCCTACTACCTTCATCCAATCCTTCTTACTCCTTTCCATGGCAAGCTCGTGTAGGGTTTCACTGTTGTCAGCAGCTACCTCCCATCCTCTCAGTGAAAGCGATTGCATATGCTCCGTCACAGCATAGCGGAATTCATCTGTCGGTTCTCAATCAGACCGGAATAGAATCCATTGATTCTTTTGGCGTCTGTCACTAACGCCCCGCCCTCAGGAGTTTGAAGCACGTCGCAATCATTCAGTCATTGAATCCTACTCAGAATACCACAGACAAGGTTTAGACCTTCCGGATTCTCTTGAATGCCGCCATCAGGTCCTGCCTATACCACGAAGACTCTGACCTCACGGAATGGTTGGCTCGTTTGTCAGGCGAGCACTCGGTTGTCAGGCGATCAACCATGCATCGTGCAATCAGGAATCCAAGAGATATTCACTAAGCCTCAGATGCTTGTAGAACAAGAATGGTTGTCAGTCACCTTGTTCATGGGTGAGAATGGTGATGGGCGTCAATCATCACCTTCATCATGTTGAAGAACAAGTGATATCTTGGACAAAGAACAAGCGGAATTGAATGGAAGAACAATAGTAATTGCATTAATACTCGAGGTACAGCAGAGCTCCACACCTTAATCTATGGTGTGTAGAAACTCCACCGTTGAAAATACATAAGAACAAGGTCTAGGCATGGCCGAATGGCCAGCCTCCCAATGGTCTAAGATAGCATATAACAAAGATAGCTACCCCCAAAGTCTCCTTAATACAATAGTAAAAGGTCCTACTTATAGAAAACTAGTACATAGATGAGTAAATGACATAAAAATCCACTTCCGGGCCCACTTGGTGTGTGCTTGGGCTGAGCAATGAAGGAATTTCGTGTAGAGACTTTTTCTGGAGTTAAACGCCAGCTTTCATGCCAGTTTGGGCGTTTAACTCCAAATTTTATGCCAGTTCCGGCGTTTAACGCTGGAATTTCTGTAGGTGACTTTGAGCGCCGGTTTGGGCCATCAAATCTTGCGCAAAGTATGGACTATTATATATTGCTGGAAAGCCCAGGATGTCTACTTTCCAATGCCGTTGAGAGCGCGCCAATTGGGCTTCTGTAGCTCCAGAAAATCCACTTCGAGTGCAGGGAGGTCAGAATCCAACAGCATCTGCAGTCCTTTTGAGTCTCTGGATCAGATTTTTGCTCAGGTCCCTCAATTTCAGCCAGAAAATACCTGAAATCACAGAAAAACACACAAACTCATAGTAAAGTCCAGAAAAGTGAAATTTAATTAAAAACAAATAAAAATATAATAAAAACTAACTAAATCATAACAAAAACATACTAAAAACAATGCCAAAAAGTATACAAATTATCCGCTCATCAGTGACGTCGGGATTTTTGCCAGTAAAGAAGTTCATAAAAACAGTCGCGTTGTAGATATAGTCTCTAAATCGACAGAAATCCCTTCGTACAAACGTTTTGGTTGTCACAAGTAACAAACCCCTTTAAAATTGATAACCGAGTATTTAAACCTCGGGTCGTCTTCTCAAGGAACTGCGAGGAAGTATGTTCTTATTATTGGTTATAAAGATTGTAATCGGGGTCTAGAAGGTGAGAAGCAAGTGATTTAAATAACGAGTGAATTAAATGGCAATTAAAAATAAATAAATAACTGTAAAACAACTTTTGGCAAGATAAGGGAAATTAGAAGTCCAACTTAGTTATCCCTCTCAACAATAATGAAAGTTGTATCTTAATTCCACTTGGTCAACCTTTACCAGGGCAAAGGAAAGTCAAGGGACTAATTAAATTGACCTTTGAATCCTAATTATTTCTTAAGAAAAGGTTGGGATTATTTAAGTTTAGCTCAATTAGCAAGATAACGATTATCAATTATGTTGAGTTTAATAACTGCTGAGTTACTGAATTCTTAACCAGAACCAAAAGGGAAAAAAGTAAATTTGCTGAAATAATAAAAATATCCTTAGATGGGAAGCTATGGCAACTTAAATCAAAGAGAACAATCATAGACTGAAAATACCTCAATTATCATTAATTCAAATAACAATCTGTGACATGGAATAATTCATAAATTAAATTATAAAAGTAAATGATCAATTCAAATGCTGGAATAAATAGATAAAGTGAAAGGAAAGCTTTGAAAACAAGGAAATATAAAACCTGGATCGAGAGTCACTCTTACAAGCTAAGAGAAGTCCTAAATCCTAATTTCTAAAAACCCTACCTAAATCCTAAGAGAGAGGAGAGAGCCTCTTTCTCTAAAAATTGCATCTAAAACATGAAAAGTGAATTCTGAATGCATTCTTATGAATGGATGCATTCCCCCACTTTATAACCTCTGGCCTATGCTTTCTGGACTTGAATTTGGGCCAAAAAGGGCTTTAGAACTCGCTGGAGCGTGTTCTGTAATTTTCTGGTGCGTGGCCTCTGTCACGCGTCCGCGTGGGTCACGCGGTCGTGTCATTCAGAGCTTTTCCATGCCACGCGGTCGCGTCAGTCATGCGACCGCGTCATGTGCATTCTGCTTAAGGCGCCCGGTCGCGTCAGTCATGCGGCCACGTCGTTGAATCTTCGCTTCTGGCACGCGATCGCGTTGTCCATGCGATCACGTGAACACCAGTTTCCTTAAAGCTCCGTTTTGCTTTCTCCTTCCATTTTTGTATGTTTCCTTTTCCATCCTTTAAGTCATTCTGCCTTAGAAAATCTGAAACTACTCAACACACTAATCACGGCATCGAATGGAAATAAAGGTAATTAAAATAATTAATTTTTAAAGCTTAGGAAACATGTTTTTCACAATACGACATAATAAGGAAGGGAAAGTAAAACCATGCAATTAACGTAAATAAGTAGGTGAAGGATTATATAAATCACTCAAATTAAGCACAAAAGAACTCATGAAATATGGGTTTATCAACCTCCCCACACTTAAACACTAACATGTCCTCATGCTAAATCCAGGGTAAATAATTAAGGTTAAAGTGATGGAATGTCATGCAATGCAACCTAATTTAAATGCAACTAAATGTAAAATGTTTCTACCTACTTGGTTAAAAATAAATAAGTTCTTCAAGACAAATATGAACTGGATTTCACTAATTCAAATCACAAAATACAATACAAATAACTTGCAAGAAGAAGATAGCTCATGAAAGCAGGGAACATAGAATTGAGCACTGAACCCTTGGTAGTGTATATCATTCTAACTTTCAAGTGTCTAGGGTCAATTCTCTCAATTCTCTACTAATCTTGCTTTCAATAGCTTGCTCTTCATCTAACAATCAACAAAAATTTAATGCACCAATACACAAATCAAGAGGTCTTTTAAGGGTTGTAATGTGGTTAGGGTCAAGGTAGGATTGTATTTGGCCAAGTGGACTAAAATTTGAATCCTTAATTAACTGAAACTTTCCCACCTAACTTAAACAATCCATGTAATCATAATACAACATCTAGCCATCCATTAACCATGTTTTCCACATATTCATGCATTCTAATTTCAAGTACAGTACATATGCATTGCCTTCACTACTTACTTTGGGGCATTTTGTCCCCTTTTTCTTATTTGCTCTTTTCTTTTTTTTTTTCTTTTATATATATATATATATATATATTTTTTAATGCATATGATAAATTTATTGAATGCATGAACATGTCCTAAACATTTTTTTCACATTTTCAGAAAATTCTAACACACTCAATTCTCAAACCAGATGTTTCCAAACCCACTCTTCCCTACACTTAATTCATAAGCATTCACACTAGTCTAAGCTAACCAAGGATTCAAATTAAAGACATTATTGTTTTTCACTTAGAGTTAATGATGTGCTAAAATAAAGAACAAAGGGGTAAAATAGGCTCAAAATTGGTTTGCAATAGATAATGAAAAGGTTAAGGCCATATAGGTATGTAAGCTCAGTGAAACAAGGCCTCAATCATATAAGTGTATGCATACATTAAACAATGGAAATATAGAATCAAGCAAGACAAAGATCACAATTTTAGAGAGAAAAACACACACCAAAAATAAAATATTGGTTGATAAAATGCAACCAATCAAATAGGCTCAAAATCTCACTGGTTTTGTGTGTTCAAGCTTTAAACCATGTTCCAAAATAATATTTCTTCAGGCAAGTGTAACATTAAATTTTATTCAAATTAGTGAAATGCTCTAAAAGGTTTCTTGAAAAAGAAAATATTACTTTAACCAAGTGGTAAAATATGCAAAGATCAAACAAATATGCAAATGCAACAACTAATCTACAAAGAAAATTTAAACATTGGTGTTTGAGACAAGAAAGTACTAACCCATGGAGATCGGTATCGACGTCCCCACACTTAAAGATTGCACCGTCCTCGGTGCATGCTAAGATGTGCAGGTGGACGGGTTGTTCCAACTGATGCTATTCTTCAAGATTTTGCAGATGGACTTGTTTGTCTCCCCATGTAAACTTCTTTTCGTTCCCTTCCTGGTGGCCATCCTGAAAGAAAAAAGGAAAGAAAAGTAACCCAAAAATAAAGATAGAAAATAAATGAAATATGGGTTGGGTAATGCCAAACGATAATGGTCTCATTTACATGGAAGCTTCAGCATGTACGTGAGAAAACAATAGAAGCCATGGCATACCAGTGGTATAAAATTTGTAACATAGGGGAGGAGTGTGGGTAGTGGAAGTATCAATACAAGCTCATGTCAATGCAAATGGAGTGCAAGTATCATAAAATATTGGCATTGGCATACAATTAATATCATCCCACAGTGTAAAACAAGTTACCAAAATAAATTAAAGAAAAGAAGGAACAGTTGAATAAGAAAGATTTTTAACACCAATGGAAAAATAAAAAATGTGCGCAAAATTAAAATGCAATGAATGAAATATGCAAATAAATAAAAATAAAATAAAAAGAAAAAGAAGAATGAAAAGGGAAAGAAGGGAAGAGGAAGTAAATAAGAAAGGAGAAGAAAAATTAGGATTTGGAGGAGAGAAAGATAAGATATGTGGCAATTTTAGGGTGAGCTGTGCGGTGCATGCGACGCGACCGCGTTGGGCACGCATTCGCGTGGATGCGCATTAAGTATGGGCACGTGATCGCGTCAGTCACGCGGTCGCGTGACCCATGTTATGCTTCTGGTGCGAGTGCAGCCTCGCGCCAGCACAACTCTCTGTTCAAATTAATTTATTTGCCAAAATTGGGGTGACGCGATCGCGTGGGGCACGCGATCGCGTGAGTGTGCTTCAGAAGATGGAGGACGCGGCCGCGTGTGGCACGCGGTCGTGTGCTAAGGATTGTGCTTCCCGCACCAATCCTGCACCACTCTCGCACAATATTTCATTGTGCACCCTTTTACGTCGAAAACCCAGGGCACGCGGCCGCGTGGGGCACGCGGTCGCGTGGGAGGCCATACTTTCCATTCGACACGGACGCGTCAGCGACGCGGTCGCGTGGGTCGATATGTTCCATTAGCATGCCTCCAGCCACGCTCCAGCGTGACTCTTTGTTCACTTTTAATTTTCCTTTCTCTCCAAGCGACGCGGACGCGTCGCTGATGCGATCGCGTCGCGTAGCGAAATTTTTTTTTTGATGCATGAACAATGTAGAATGCAGTGATTAATATGAGTGCTATGTATGATTCCAGGTTTACTAAAGTAAAATGAAAAGGAAATAAAGATAAAAACAAATGATGATGAAATAAACAAAAAAAAAAAGAAACGACCATACCATGGTGGGTTGTCTCCCACCTAGCACTTTTAGTTAGAGTCCTTAAGTTGGACATTGGAGGAGCTTCCGGTTAGGGTGGCTTATGTTTAAATTCGTCCAAAATCTCCACCAGTGCTTGGAATGCCAATAGCCTCCGGGTTCCCAAACTAGGCATGTGAAGCTTCTGAACAGCTTCAAACAGATTTTTAGGTTCCCGGGGTGATAAATGTAAGAATAAGCTCCAGGATTCCAAGCCTTGCTTTTAAATCCGCCTCCATCTTGATCTACCTGTTTCCATCCGGGCGATTTAAAGAATAGAATCTCACCATGGTAACCAAACGTTCTCCGTGATCCATGCAATTGAGCACGATACCAATCCTTGCACTTCGAGTTGAAGCGTGGAATCTTATTGAAACTTGTGCACCGGCTCTGAGTATGAGCCATTTTCCTTTTGCTCTTAAAGCCGCAAAGAGCTCTAAGCTGGCCATCTGTTTCAAGTAAACCATATTCAAGTGAATAAGTAAAGTTATAAGTTACGGATTGTACCCACTTGAAGCTTGTATTAGGTGGTAATGGCCTTGGAATAGGTGTTTTTGGTGGTTCTGCAAGTTCCATTTCCTTGTGCTCTTCTGTGAATTCTTCCACCTCCTTGCAAAGATCTTCAATTGTATCTGTATCCTGGTCAAATTTTTCTATGTCTTCCTCATCACTCAAGTCATAGATTGGAGGTTGAGAGAAATCTACCTCCGCATCATCTTCATATTCACTTGGGGAAGATTCTTCGATCTCAGAGAATTCACTTGCGGACGCAAGTTCATCACTAGGAGAACTAGACTTGTGACTATCACCATCAAGGAAAATTGCTTCTTGGATTACTCCGTCTGATTCTTCGTAAATGACTTGCCTTGGAGATTGTACGGTATCCTCCTTAGCATCAACTGTGGCATCTTGGACGGAGTTTTCCTCAATTCTGGATTCCCAAGGAAGTTCAGCATCACCTAGATCTTCAACCAACTCTTCTTCTTGAACAATGACAGCTTCTTCCACTTGTTCTAGTACGAATTCATTCTCTGCCTTGTCCACTGGAGTCTCTAGTATTTCTTTCATGCTACGCTCTTCATCGGGTTGTCCAAATGGAGCTGTGGTTGATCCTTGTATATTTGAGCGCTTAGTAGCCCATTGGATTAGTGCGTGCTCCAGTTGCTGAATGGTTGTTTGAAATTTAATTACTGTTTCTTTTAGGCGATCCTCTGCTTCACGGTTTGCTGGACTTAGACATGATACATAGGGAAGTGGTGATGACTAGGAACGATTGGATTGGTATTGGGGTAAGGAAGGATCATATGATGGCGAATGGTGAAGAGAAGTTGTGAGTGTGGTGGTTCGAGGTTATGTTGAAGGGATGGTTCATATGCACGGGGTGGGGCTTGTTGGTAGTTACAAGGTTGTTCACCATGTCTTTCAGCTGGGTATGTGCGGTAGAATGGTCTTTGTCCAGGATATCTCGGAGGGTGTTGCTGCCAAAAGGGTTGATTAGATCCTCTTGGTTCGATCCATCCTTGATTAGTCTGACCTTGATGCACATTCCTGCTGTAACTTCTATTTCCTTTAACAATATTAGAACCAAAATCAAAGCGAGAGGGGTGAGAGTTCATAGTAGCAAATAAAGAAAAAAAAGGAAAAACGAAAATAAATAAATAAGCAAAAGAAAAAAAATATTTACAATAGCCAATAATATAAGCACACGTTAAGAGTTCCCCGGCAACGGCGCCATTTTGACGTCGGGATTTTTGCCTGTAAAGAAGTTCATAAAAACAGTCGCGTTGTAGATATAGTCTCTAAACCGACAGAAATCCTTTCGTACAAACGTTTTGGTTGTCACAAGTAACAAACCCCTTTAAAATTGATAACCGAGTATTTAAACCTCGGGTCGTCTTCTCAAGGAACTGCGACGAAGTATGTTCTTATTATTGGTTATAAAGGTTGTAATCGGGGTCTAGAAGGTGAGAAGCAGGTGATTTAAATGACGAGTGAATTAAATGGCAATTAAAAATAAATAAATAACTGTAAAACAACTTTTGGCAAGATAAGGGAAATTAGAAGTCCAACTTAGTTATCCCTGTCAACAATAATGAAAGTTGTATCTTAATTCCACTTGGTCAACTTTTACCAGGGCAAAGGAAAGTCAAGGGACTAATTAAATTGACCTTTGAATCCTAATTATTTCTTAAGAAAAGGTTGGGATTATTTAAGTTCAGCTCAATTAGCAAGATAACGATTATCAATTATGTTGAGTTTAATAACTGTTGAGTTACTTAATTCTTAACCAGAACCAAAAGGGAAAAAGGTAAATTTGTTGAAATAATAAAAATATCCTTAGATGGGAAGCAATGGCAACTTAAATCAAAGAGAACAATCATAGACTGAAAATACCTCAATTATCATTAATTCAAATAACAATCTGTGACATGGAATAATTCATAAATTAAATTATAAAAGTAAATGATCAATTCAAATGCTGGAATAAATAAATAAAGTGAAAGGAAAGCTTTGAAAACAAGGAAATATAAAACCTGGATCGAGAGTCACTCTTACAAGCTAAGAGAAGTCCTAAATCCTAATTTCTAAAAACCCTACCTAAATCCTAAGAGAGAGGAGAGAGCCTCTCTCTCTAAAAATTACATCTAAAACATGAAAAGTGAATTCTGAATGCATTCTTATGAATGGATGCATTCCCCCACTTTATAACCTCTGGTCTATGCTTTCTGGACTTGGATTTGGGCCAAAAAGGGCTTTAGAACTCGCTGGGGCGTGTTCTGTATTTTCTGGTGCGTTGTCACGCGTCCGCGTGGGTCACGCGGTCGCGTCATTCGGAGCTTTTCCTTGCCACGCGGTCGCGTCAGTCATGCGACCGCATCATGTGCGTTCTGCTTAAGGCGCGCGGTCGCGTCAGTCATGCGGCCGCGTCGCTGAATCTTCGCTTCTGGCATGCGATCGCGTCATCCATGCGATCGCGTGAACACCAGTTTCCTTAAAGCTCCGTTTTGCTTTCTCCTTCCATTTTTGTATGTTTCCTTTTAGATCCTCTAAGTCATTCTGCCTTAGAAAATCTGAAACTACTCAACACACTAATCACGGCATCGAATGGAAATAAAGGTAATTAAAATAATTAATTTTTAAAGCTTAGGAAACATGTTTTTCACAATACGACATAATAAGGAAGAGAAAGTAAAACCATGCAATTAATGTGAATAAGTAGGTGAAGGATTATATAAATCACTCAAATTAAGCACAAAAGAACTCATGAAATATGGGTTTCTCAATGTGGCAATCCGGTTCTGACTCAGGACGATCGATCTCAGCAGTAGAAGTCAAAGAGGTCGGCACGACAGAGGTTTTGGTGGCAGGTAGTAAAGGACGATCATCATCATCATCATCAGGGTCATCAGGAAATATCTTACCATCCCTAACAATGTTGTCCAGGCTAAAAAGGGAAAGGTCGAGCTCTGGCACAAGAACTCGAACTTGCTTCTTCAGATTCTCATAAGCAGCAGTAACGCTGCCCACAAGGTGACTTTGAAGTTCGGTATAATCGGCCCGGATAGATTCCAAACTGTTCTTGAGATCCATCATCTCTCTATAGGTGGTAACATAGCTATCCTTATGTTTTAACGTTGTGTCCACAGCTAGTTGCACAGCGGCCGCCAGACCAATAGCCCGAGTCTTTTTCCCCTCCTACTCCTTCTCCAGCTTGGTCACTTTCACCTCAAGCTCCTCTTTCAAACCCTTAATCCGGTCAAACTCCGATTTTGCCTCCTCCGTAAAGGCCTTTGTAGCATGGATAGAAAGATCTTGAGCGGTCCGGTATAAGGCTGCTCCCATGTGTGCCAGTTTAATGCCACTCCGAGTAATAAAATCCAAATGATGAAGAATGGATACATCATCAGTAGGCATGACACCATAGGGAGCAATCTGTTGATCTACAAACCCAACAGCATCAAGGTCGGGAGCATCCAGACTAAAAGGCTCGACAGTCCGGGGTCTTTTTGGAGGAGGAGCTGCGGAAGGAGAAGAGGTACCAGTAGAAGTTTGTGAAGGATCGACCAAACGAACCCGAGGAGTAGGGATCATCCTCCTCGGTCCAGGAGAGCTCAAAACCAAAGGCTTCGACGAAACTTGAGAAGACCCCTCCCCGGCCGGCTTGGCCGAGACGTTTTGAGCTGTGGTAGCCTTCCTTGCCCTTTTAAAGGCCTTCATGGATTCGTTATTTTTAATCATCTCTACAAACAAAACATCACAGCAAGAAAACAAATTACGAATAAAAAAAGATCTTATAAGAGATAAATTCGACAAAACAAGCAAAACCAAAAGGAGAATTAACCACTACCCAGTTCAAGTCAGAGGAGAGAGGGGTTTGCTAAGAATTTCTTTGTGTCAAGATGAGGAGGCTTGATAAACCCATATTTCATGAGGTCTTTTGTGCTTAATTTGAGTGATTTATACAATCCCTCACCTACTTATTCACATTAATTGCATGGTTTTGCTTTCCCTTCCTTATTATGTCATATTGTGAAAAACATGTTTCCTAAGCTTTGAAAATTAATTATTTTAATTACCTTTATTTCCATTCGATGCCGTGATTAGTGTGTTGAGTAGTTTCAGATTTTCTAAGGAAGAATGACTTAAAGGATGAAAAAGGAAACATACTAAAAGGAAAAGAGAAAGCAAAACGGAGCTTTAAGAAAACTGGTATCCACGCGATCGCATGGACGACGCGATCGCGTGCCAAGCACGAATCAGCAGCAACGCGGCTGCATAACTGACGCGACCGTGCGCCTTAAGCAAAACGCACATGACGCGGTCGCATGACTGACACGACCGCGTGGCAAGGAAAAGCTCCGAATGACGCGACCGCGTGACCCACGCGGACGCGTGACAGAGGCCACGCACTAGAAATTGCAGAAAATGCTCATAACGAGTTCTGAGGCCCTTTTTGGCCCAAATCCAAGTCCAGAAGGAATAGACCAGAGGTTAAGAAGTGGGGGAAAGCATCCATTCAGGGAGCTCGCCAATTTCTAGTTTTCTATGATTTAGATTTAGTCTAGAGAGAGATTCTCTCTCTCTGAGGATTTAGGACTTCTTCTTGTTTTGGGAGTAACTCTGGATCCAGGTTTAAATGTTCTTTTATTTTAGTTCTACAATTATTTATTCCAACATTTGAATTGATTATTATAATTTGATTTATGAATTATTCCATGTCACATATTGTTATTTGAATTAATGATAATTGAGGTATTTTCAGTCTATGATTGTTCTCTTTGATTTAAGTTGCCATTGCTTCCCATCTAAGGATATTTTTATTATTTCAGCAAATTTACTTTTTCCCTTTTGGTTCTGGTTAAGAATTCAGTAACTCAACAGTTATTAAACTCAACATAATTGATAATCGTTATCTTGCTAATTGAGCTGAACTTAAATAATCCCAACCTTTTCTTAAGAAATAATTAGGATTCAAAGGTCAATTTAATTAGTCCCTTGACTTTCCTTTGCCCTGGTAAAGGTTGACCAAGTGGAATTAAGATACAACTTTCATTATTGTTGAGAGGGATAACTAAGTTGGACTTCTAATTTCCCTTATCTTGCCAAAAGTTGTTTTACAGTTATTATTTATTTTTAATTGCCATTTAATTCACTCGTCATTTAAATCACTTGCCTCTCACCTTCTAAACCCCGATTACAACCTTTATAACCAATAATAATAACATATTTCCTCGCAGTTCCTTGAGAAGACGACCCGAGGTTTAAATACTCGGTTATCAATTTTAAAGGGGCTTGTTACTTGTGACAACCAAAACGTTTGTACGAAGGGATTTCTGTCGGTTTAGAGACTATATCTACAACGCGATTATTTTTATGAAATTCTTTACTGGCAAAAATCCCGACGTCAAGGCTGCCCCCAGTTTTCTTCCAGCACAGTCGCAAAAGCTTGTTCAGCCTCATCTAACATCTCCCACGAATATTTAGATACCATTACATTCTTTTGCCATTCTAAAGGAAAGGTGGGCTCATCATTTTCATCGAGGAAAAAGGGCCAAGCTCCTTCAACAGCTCGGACCCTAAAAAAGTAATTTTTGAAATCGCAAAAAGATTCATCAAACATGGAGAAAACCTTTTTCCCATGGGAAGCTTGGAAAGAAACCCAAGCGGCATTCTTCTTAACTACCCCAGGCTTTGTCAAGACGAAAAGATAAAAGAAGATGGATTGTGAAGCAGGGATACCAAACTCACGGCACTGCAACTGAAAGATTTTTATAAAACCCCAGGAATTGGGGTGAAGTTGGGATGGAGCCACATTACAGGAACATAACAGGTTGGTCTCGAAAGGGGTAAAAGGAAGAGTAATATTCATTTGACTAAAAAAGAAGTCGTATGCATAGAAAAAGGGGCACTCTCCAGTAATTCGGGTAGAAAAACAAACCCTTTCCTTAGAAGTTGGAGATACGAGCTCATAGTTCTTCTCATCACTACCATTACCACAAATCCTGTGAAATTGCCTAAGTTGCTGACAAAACTCGGAGTCAACCAACGAAACACACAAAAGAACCATAGAATTCACCCAATCAGCCATGCCCTCATAGACTTGGGAAGATGTCTCAACAATATTTTTGCGAGAAGACATGAGGTCAACTAGTCCTACAACAGGAAAAGAAGAATTGGATTACTCAGAAAACATCTCGGACAAAGCAAAAATAACTCAGATAATATAATCCAGTGTAGTACAGACAACAAAAGGAAACCCCAGGACCCACTCCAAAAAGATCCAGGGGCATCCTTTGGAGGCAGAACAAGGACTCAGGAAAACCTACAAGACTAACATCCCAAAAAAACTTCTAGCAAAAAGCCCTCTTCCAAAAGACAACATCCCGAAAAGAAAGTCATTACCCAGAAACCTACAAATAAAAAAGAAGTCATCAAAGACAGCACCTTTCTCAAAAAAACAAAACCCTCCCCTAAACGGGCAAATGACACAAAATCAAAACAAGCCATCAAAATCGTTACTTTTCACAAAAGTTCATCAGTAAAATTACTATTCAGTCATCATAGTTACCAACAAGGAGAAAAAACATCAAAGGAACAATCTTTCAAAAGCTTCAGTGACAGCATGCATCACAGCAAAGCTAAAAACCGAATGCAAAACAAAGAAAGAAGTAAAAGAGAGGAAAGAAGAACTGATGAGCGGATAATTTATACGCTTTTGGCATTGTTTTTAGTATGTTTTTAGTATGATTTAGTTAGTTTTTAGTATATTTTTATTAGTTTTTAGTTAAAATTCACTTTTCTGGACTTTACTATGAGTTTGTGTGCTTTTTTGTGATTCCAGGTATTTTCTGGCTGAAATTGAGGGTCCTGAGCAAAAATCTGATTTAGAGGCTGAAAAGGACTGCAGATGCTGTTGGATTCTGACCTCCCTACACTCGAAGTGAATTTTCTGGAGCTACAGAAGCCCAATTGGTGCGCTCTCAACGGCGTTGGAAAGTAGACATCCTGGGATTTTCAGCAATGTATAATAGTCCATACTTTGCCAGAGATTTGATGGCCCAAACCGGCGTTGCAAATCAGCTTCAGAATTCCCAGCGTTTAACGCTGGAATTGGCATAAAAATTGGAGTTAAACGCCCAAACTGGCATAAAAGCTGGCGTTTAACTCCAGAAAGAGCCTCTACACGAAAATTCTTCAATGCTCAGCCCAAGCACACACCAAGTGGGCCCGGAAGTTGATTTTTCTGTCATTTACTCATTTCTGTAAACCCTAGGTTACTAGTTCACTATTAATAGGATCTTTTGACATTGTATCTGTACCTCATGACACTTTACACGTTTCTCATTGTATCTTCTACGGCATGAGTCTCTAAACCCCATGGTTGGGGGTGAGGAGCTCTGCTGTGTCTTGATGGATTAATGCAATTACTACTATTTCTTATTCAATCATGCTTGCTTCCGTTCTAAGATATCACTTGTTCTTAACCCGGATGAATGTGATGATCCGTGACACTCATCACATTCTCAACTATGAATGCGTGCCTGACAACCACCTCCGTTCTACCTTAGATTGAGTAGATATCTCTTGGATTCCTTAATCAGAATCTTCGTGGTATAAGCTAGAATTGATGGCGGCATTCAAGAGAATTCGGAAGGTCTAAACCTTGTCTGTGGTATTCTGAGTAGGATTCAATGATTGAATGACTGTGACGAGCTTCAAACTCGCGATTGTGGGGCGTTAGTGACAGACGCAGAAGAATCACTGGATTCTATTCCGACATGATCGAGAATCGACAGCTGGATAGCCGTGCCGTGACAGGGTGCGTTGAACATTTCCACTGAGAGGATGGGAGGTAGCCATTGACAACGGTGAAACCCTACATACAGCTTGCCATGGAAGGAGCCTAGCGTGTTTGAAGAAGAAGACAGTAGGAAAGCAGAGGTTCAGAAGACAGAGCATCTCCAAAACCTCAACCTATTCTCCATCACTGCAACTCAAGTACCTGTTTCATGTTCTTTTGCTTTTTACAATTAATCCTTATAATTTTTGATATCCTGACTAAGAGTTACAAGATAACCATAGCTTGCTTCAAGCCGACAATCTCCGTGGGATCGACCCTTACTCACGTAAGGTATTACTTGGACGACCCAGTGCACTTGCTGGTTAGTTGTGCGGGATTGCAAAGTGTGATTGCAATTTCGTGCACCAATTTTTTGGCGCCGTTGCCGGGGATTGTTCGAGTTTGGACAACTGACGGCTTATCTTGTTGCTTAGATTGGGACTGTTTTATTTTTGTTGGTTTAGAGTCTTTTATTTGAGTCTAGTTTCATATTTTAAGTTTGGTGTCAATTGCATGCCTTTGTTTTCTTTTAATTTTTTTTTGAATTTGCATGTTCTTAGTCCTTTCTTGTTCTTTAAAAATTCTAAGTTTGGTGTCCTCCTTGTGTTTTTCCTTTAAAATTTTCGAAAATTTGTGTTTGGTTTTCTAAAAATTTTAAGTTTGGTGTCATTTTGTTGTTTTTCTCTTTCCTCATTTCAAAAAAAATCAAATCTTTTTCAAAATAATTTTCAATCATATCTTTTCAATTGCTGATTTCAAAATCTTTTTAATTAACTAATTGATTCAGTTTTCAATTTGCTTTGATCTTATTTTTTTTTGTTAATTTTCAAAATTTTATTTTATTTTCTATTTATTTTATAGTTTTTTCGGTCACTTTAAAAAAAATAATAAATAAATAAATAAATAAATAAATAATCTACTTGCAATCCATATCATTTCCCTTTCTCCATCATGGACTTAAGTGGAATTGAGCAGTCCAGAAGGACTCTGGGGTCATATGCTAACCCCATTACAGCTGCATATGGGAGTAGCATCTGTATACCTCCCATTAAAGCAAGCAGCTTTGAGCTAAATCCTCAACTCATTATCATAGTGCAGCAAAATTGCCAGTATTCCGGTCTTCCACAGGAAGAACCTACTGATTTTCTGGCACAATTCTTATAAATTGCTGACACAGTACGTGATAAAGAGGTGGATCAGGATGTCTATAGACTATTACTGTTTCCATTTGCTGTAAAAGATCAAGCTAAGAGGTGGTTGAATAACCAACCTACAGCAAGCATAAAGACATGGAAACAGTTATTAGACAAATTCCTGAATCACTTTTACCCTCCAAAAAGGATGACACAGCTAAGGCTGGACATCCAAGGCTTTAAACAAGAGGATAATGAATCCCTTTATAATGCCTGGGAGAGGTATAGAGGTATGCTAAGAAAATGCTCCTCTGAAATGTTTTCAGAGTGGGTACAGTTAGACATCTTCTACTATGGGCTTACAGAAAAAGCTCAGATGTCTCTAGACCACTCAGCTGGTGGATCTATACATATGAGGAAGACGATTGAGGAGGCTCAAGAGCTTATAGATACTGTTGCTAGAAATCAACATTTGTACTCTAGCAATGAGTTCTCTATAAAAGAAGAAGTTATGGCAGTAGCCACTGATCCTAATCCTCAAGAACAGATGGTTGAGCTTAATCAGCAACTACACCTGATGACAAAACAGTTAGCAGAATTTAAAGAGATGCTCCAAGAAACTAAAATTGCTAACAAGAACATATAATCACAGTTGAATCAGGCAAAATAGCAGCTATCTAAACAGATAACAGAAGAATGCCAAGCGGTTCAACTGAGGAGTGGGAAGACATTGAATAACACTGCTCAAAGTAGCAAAAAGCCAATAAAGGAACAATTGACAGAGGATAGCCAAACCACTATCCAAAATCCCTCTGAGGACAGTAAGAGCCCAGAGAGGAATACTCTTGGCGTTCAAACGCCAGAAAAGGGAGGAAAGCTGGCGTTAAACGCCCATTCCTTGCCCAGTTATGGCGTTCAAACGCCAGAAAAGGGGGAAAAGTTGGCGTTAAACGCCCATTTTCCACCCAATCCTGGTGTTCAAACGCCAATAGGGAGTCAGACACCTGAGAGTGCTGATAGTAACCCCTCTAAAAAGGCTTCCCCAACCACTTCTGTAAGGAATAAACTTGCAGCAACTAAGGTTGAAGAATATAAAGCCAAGATGCCTTATCCTCAGAAACTCCGCCAAGCGGAGCAGGATAAGCAATTTGCCCGCTTTGCAGACTACCTAAGGACTCTTGAAATAAAGATTCCGTTTGCAGAGGCACTTGAGCAAATACCTTCTTATGCTAAGTTCATGAAAAAGATCTTAAGTCATAAGAAGGATTGGAGAGAAACTGAAAAAGTATTTCTCACTGAAGAATGCAGTGCAGTCATTCTGAAAAGCTTACCAGAAAAGCTTCAAGATCCAGGAAGCTTTATGATACCATGCACATTAGAAGGTGCTTGCACCAAGACAGCCCTGTGTGACCTTTGAGCAAGCATCAATCTAATACCTGCATCCACTATCAGAAAGCTTGGGTTGACTGAAGAAGTCAAACCAACCCGGATATGCCTCCAACTTGCTGATGGCTCCATTAAATATCCATCAGGAATAATTGAGGACATGATTGTCAAGGTTGGGCCATTTGCCTTTCCAACTGACTTTGTAGTGCTGGAAATGGAAGAGCACAAGAGTGCAACTCTCATTCTAGGAAGACCTTTCCTAGCAACTGGACGAACTCTCATTGATGTACAAAAAGGGGAAATAACCCTGAGAGTCAATGAAGATGAGTTCAAGTTGAATGTTGTCAAAGCTATGCAGCATCCAGACACATCAAATGACTGCA
The DNA here is from genome assembly GCF_014773155.1 of Arachis stenosperma. Lineage (NCBI taxonomy): Eukaryota > Viridiplantae > Streptophyta > Magnoliopsida > Fabales > Fabaceae > Arachis > Arachis stenosperma. Next base: position 81,699,399 of record NC_080385.1, on the reverse strand, counting down.
TGAGCACGGATATTATTGACTCTTTGGTGGAGGAGGTCAATATGACTGAAAGTCTTGAATCAGAGCTAGATGACATCTTTAAAGATATTCAGCCTAATCTGGAGGAACTAAAGGAAATAAAAGAAATTCTGAAAATTCCTCAGGAAGAAGATAAGCCTCCTAAACCAGAGCTCAAACCACTACCACCATCCCTTAAATATGCATTTCTGGGGGAAGGTGACACTTTTCCAGTGATCATAAGCTCTACTCTAAATCCACAGGAAGAGGAAGCACTAATTCAAGTGCTAAGGACACACAAGACAGCTCTTGGGTGGTCCATAAGTGATCTTAAGGGCATTAGCCCAGCAAGATGCATGCACAAGATCCTATTGGAGGATGATGCTAAGCCAGTGGTTCAACCACAAAGGCGGCTAAATCCAGCCATGAAGGAGGTGGTGCAGAAAGAGGTCACTAAGTTACTAGAGGCTGGGATTATTTATCCTATTTCTGATAGCCCCTGGGTGAGCCCTGTCCACGTTGTCCCTAAGAAGGGAGGCATGACAGTGGTTCATAATGAAAAGAATGAACTAGTTCCTACAAGAATAGTTACAGGGTGGCGCATGTGTATTGACTACAGAAGGCTCAATACAGTCACCAGAAAGGATCATTTTCCTTTACCATTTATAGACCAGATGCTAGAGAGACTAGCAGGTCATGAATACTACTGCTTTTTGGACGGCTACTCAGGTTACAACCAAATTGCAGTAGATCCTCAAGACCAAGAGAAAACAGCATTTACATGTCCTTCTGGAGTATTTTCCTACAGAAGGATGCCTTTTGGTCTGTGCAATGCACCTGCAACCTTTCAGAGGTGCATGCTCTCTATCTTCTCAGATATGGTAGAGAAATTTCTGGAAGTCTTCATGGATGACTTTTCAGTATTTGGAGACTCATTCAGCTCCTGCCTTAACCATCTAGCACTTGTTCTGAAAAGATGCCAAGAGACCAACCTAGTTTTAAACTGGGAAAAATGTCACTTTATGGTGACTGAAGGAATTGTCCTTGGGCATAAAATTTCAAACAAAGGAATAGAGGTGGATCAAGCTAAAGTTGAAGTAATTGAAAAATTACCACCACCCCCCAATGTTAAGGCAATCAGAAGCTTTCTGGGGCATGCAGGATTCTACAGAAGATTTATACAGGATTTTTCAAAAATTGCCAAACCTCTGAGTAATCTGCTAGCTGCTGACACTCCATTTATTCTTGATAATGAGTGTCTGCAGGCGTTTGAAACTCTGAAAGCTAAGCTGGTCACAGCACCAGTCATCTCTGCACCAGACTGGACATTACCATTTGAACTAATGTGTGATGCCAGTGACCATGCCATTGGTGCAGTACTGGGACAAAGGCATGGTAAGCTTCTGCACGTCATTTATTACGGCAGTCGTATTCTAAATGATGCACAGAAGAACTACACAACCACAGAAAAGGAATTACTTGCAGTGGTTTATGCCCTTGACAAGTTCAGATCTTATTTAGTAGGATCAAAAGTGATTGTGTACACTGACCATGCTGCTCTTAAATATCTACTCACAGAGCAGGATTCAAAACCCAGGCTCATAAGATGGGTGTTGCTTCTGCAGGAGTTTGATATAGAAATAAGAGACAGAAAAGGGACAGAGAATCAAGTAGCTGATCACCTGTCCCGGATAGAACCAGTAGCAGGAGCATCTCTCCCTCCTACTGAGATCTCTGAAGCCTTTCCGGATGAGCAATTGTTTGCTATTCAGGAAGCTCCGTGGCTTGCAGACAGTGCAAACTATAAGACTCAAGGTTCTCCTTCTGTAACCATAGAGAGGAAGCATGAAGAGCTTCTCTCAAAATAGAGTCAAACAGAGCCCCCACAGTCAAACTCTAAGTTTGGTGTTGGGAGGCCACCACCAACTTCTAAGTTTGGTGTTGAACCCCCACATTCAAACTCTAAGTTTGGTGTTGGGAGGTTCCAACATTGCTTTGAACATCTGTGAGTCTCCATGAGAGCCCACTGTCAAGCTACTGACATTAAAGAAGCGCTTGTTGGGAGGCAACCCAATGTTATATTTATTATTTTCCTTTGTTATTTTATGTTTTCTATAGGTTAATGATCGTGGGAAGTCACAAATTCAATTGAAAAAGCAGAAACAGAATGAAAAACAGAAAGAAAAATAGCACACCCTAGAGGAAAACCTTGCTGGCGTTTAAACGCCAGTAAGGGCAGCAAATGGGCGTTTAACGCCCAGTCTGGCACCATTCTGGGCGTTTAACGCCAGAAAGGGGCACCAGACTGGCGTTAAACGCCAGGAATGGGCACCAAGCTGGCGTTAAACGCCAGAAATGGGCACCAGCCCGGCGTTTAACGCCAGGATTGGTAGTAGGAGCATTTTTGCTCACCACTTGGTGCAGGGATGAATTATCCTTGACACCTCAGGATCTGTGGACCCCACAGGATCCCCACCTACCCCACCACTCTCTCTCTTCTTTCTTCTTTTGCTCGAGGACGAGCAAACCTTCTAAGTTTGGTGTGGTAAAAGCGTTGCTTTTTGTCTCTCCATAACCATTTATGGCACCTAAGGCCGGAGAAACCTCTAGAAAGAGGAAAGGGAAGCCAAAAGCTTCCACCTCCGAGCCATGGGAGATGGAGAAATTCATCTCAAGGGATGCACTTTCCTCCACAAAACTATTGGGAGCAAATTAACACCTCCCTAGGAGAATTGAGTTCCAACATGGGACAACTAAGGGTGGAGCACCAAGAACATTCCATCCTCCTCCATGAAATTAAAGAAGATCATAAAATCATGAGAGAGGAGCAACAAAAGCAAGGAAGAGACATTGAGGAGCTCAAGCACTCCATAAGATCTTCAAGAGGAAGAACAAGCCGCCATCACTAAGGTGGACCCGTTCTTTAATTTCCTTGTTCTTTATTTTCTTGTTTTTCGAATTTCATGCTTATGTTTATCCATGTTTGTGTCTTGTGATCATTAGTGTCTTAGTGTCTATGCCTTAAAGTTATGAATGTCCTATGAATCCATCACCTCTCTTAAATGAAAAATGCTTTAATTACAAAAGAACAAGAAGTACAGGATTTCGAATTTATCTCTGAAACTAGTTGAATTAGTTTGATGTGGTGACAATACTTTTTGTTTTCTGAATGAATGCTTGAACAGTGCATATGTCTTTTGAATTTGTTGTTTTAAGAATGTTAAAATTGTTGGCTCTTGAAAGAATGATGGAAAAGGAGAACTGTTATTGAGGATCTGAAAAATCATCAATTGATTCTTGAAGCAAGAAAAAGCAGTGATTCAAAAAAAAAAGAAAAAAAATAGAAGAGAAAAAAAAGAAAAAGCAAGCAGAAAAAGCCAATAGCCCTTTAAACCAAAAGGCAAGGGTAGAAATAATGTTGTGATCCAAGGCAAAAGAGTGTGCTTAAGAACCCTGGACACCTCTAATTGGGGACTCTAGCAAAGCTGAGTCACAATCTGAAAAGGTTCACCCAATCATGTGTCTGTGGCATGTATGTATCCGGTGGTAATACTGGAAGACAGAGTGCTTTGGGCCACGGCCAAGACTCATAAAGTAGCTGATGGTGTTTTTGCGGAAAACGAATTTCCAACACACAAATCCAACCGGCAAGTGTACCGGGTCGCATCAAGTAGTAATAACTCGCAAGAGTGAGGTCGATCCCACAGGGATTGATGGATCAAGCAACTTTAGTGGGTGATTAGTTTAGTCAAGCTAACATTGGTGAATTGGATGAAATGTGACCAGCAGAATGTATAGTGCAAGAAAAATTAAAGTGCAGAAAGTAAATGACAAAAACGTAAAGAGCAAGAAATGTAAATTGACAAGAATCTTAAATGACAAGAAATGTAAATTGCAGTAAATGTAAAGGGGAGTGGGTGTTGGAAATTAAAGAAAGCAATAGATCAAGCAACTAGAAATTTAAATTGCAGGAAGAGTAAAAGGATTTTGGGAGTTGGGATTCAAGAAATCAAACAAGGAAGTGTAAATAGCAATCAAACAGAGAAGTAAATGATGCAGCAAACTCAAACAGATTAGGAAACTCACTTGAAAAATCAAAACAGAGAGCAGCTTGACTCAATTGTAAAATATAAATGAAAGGTTGAAGATCTCAGGAGCTCAATGAGACTAGAAAACAAGTCTAGATCTCAATCCCTTCCTTGATCCAACAGCAAACAGATTGAAGAAGAAATAAAGATGAAAGCAGTAAAGAGAGCTTTGATTCAAATCACAATTCACTGAAATTTTGTAGACAGGCAAACAGAGAGAATTCTCAAGGTGAGAATGAAAACAGAATTCCTTCCAATCTCCACCCAAGATTCAAAACAGAAATGAAAACTAAAAGAGAGAGCTATCTACTACTACTACTCCCTAATGGAGCCAGCCTCCCCAGTGAAGTGAAACCAATGCCTTTATATAGGCTTTTACAAAATGAAAAATGAAATTGAAAGCAAATTACAAAGAAAATGAAATTCCAAATCAAATTGTTTCTTGTGCCATTGAGTGATGTCAATTGGGCTTTGCTTGCTTTGGAGTGAAATTGGGTTGAAGATGGATCCGGATGGCCTTGGTTTTGAGAAGAAATCCGCTTGCAATTTGGGCCTTGGGGTATTTACGTTTGAGTCAACGCTTGGGGCAAACGTTGAATCAAACGTCCTCATGTGCTAGCCTCATGCAGAACCCATTTTGCTGTCACTCACGTTTGAGTTCAAACGTGAGCTCAAACATGGCTCCTCCCAGGTGAGTTTTTGGAACGCTTCTTTGTCTTCTTGTCAATGTTGCCAATTGCATGCCCACTATAGACTATTATATATGGTTGGAAAGCTCTGAATGTCAGCTTTCTAACCCAATTAGAATCACCTCAATTGGACATCTACAACTCAAGTTATGCTCATTTGAAGAGGACAAGGTCGCTGGCTTTGGTGTGCAGCGTTTGAGGTAAAGTTTGCCTCAAACGTGGTCGAAAACATCAGTTCTGGAGGCTCAAACTTAGCCTTGAATGTCTACTTTCCAATGCCGTTGGAAGCGCATCATTTGGAGCTCTACAGCTCGAGTTATACTCCATCGAAGGTGCAGAGGTCAGTTGGCCTCACTGCAGGTTGCCACCATATTCGTTTATGCACATTGCGGGGCAGTTTTCTCCCTCAATTTTAGTGTCCACCATGCAGTGCCATATATGCTTGGAAAGATCTCGATTTCTACTTTCCATTTCTTTTTAAATCACCTCATTTGGAGCTCTGTAGCTCAAGTTATTCTTGTTGGAAGTATACCCCTTCAGGCTGTGAGGCGCCAACGTTTGCCTCAACGTTTGAGGTCAAACGTTGGCGCAAACGTTGCCTTCCAAGAGTTTCTTTTTCAGCCAACGTTTGCCTCAACGTTTGAGGTCAAACGTTGGCTCAAACGTTGGTTCTTCTCCAGGCCATTCTTCATCTTCTTGCAACCTCCTTCCAAGCTTTATTCCTCCTATCATCAATCAACAATTGTATCAAAGCTATGCTATATTCATGAGTGTTATTCTTCTTCTTGATATATAAGCAATTATGGCACAAAAACTCATGAAAATGCATCAATTCATCCATGGTTGATTGAATCTAAGGAAACATGAATTTCTACCCAAATGGCTTACTTGTAGCTCAAGAAAGTGCATAAAACCTATAAAAAAAACAAAGAAAAAGCATAGAAAAACATGACATGATGACATGTCATCAGTAGCTGTGTTCAAGAATCATCATACCTAACTAGAAGAATCAATAACACTATCTGAATTCTGAGTTCCTATAGATGCCAATCATTCTGAACCTCAAAGGATAAAGCGAGATGCCAAAACTGTTCGGAAGCAAAAAGCTACTAGTCCCGCTCATCTAATTGGAATTAAGTTTCTTTGATATTTTGGAGTCTATAGTATATTCTCTTCTTTTTATTCTATTTTGATTTTCAGTTGCTTGGGGACAAGCAACAATTTAAGTTTGGTGTTGTGATGAGCGGATACTTTATACGCTTTTTGGCATTGTTTTTAGTATGTTTTTAGTATGATTTAGTTAGTTTTTAGTATATTTTTATTAGTTTTTAGTTAAAATTCACTTTTCTGGACTTTACTATGAGTTTGTGTGTTTTTCTGTGATTCCAGGTATTTTCTGGCTGAAATTGAGGGTCCTGAGCAAAAATCTGATTTAGAGGCTGAAAAGGACTGCAGATGCTGTTGGATTCTGACCTCCCTGCACTCGAAGTGGATTTTCTGGAGCTACAGAAGCCCAATTGGTGCGCTCTCAACGGCGTTGGAAAGTAGACATCCTGGGCTTTCCAGCAATGTATAATAGTCTATACTTTGCCTGAGATTTGATGGCCCAAACCGGCGTTGCAAATCAGCTTCAGAATTCCCAGCGTTTAACGCTGGAACTGGCATAAAAATTGGAGTTAAACGCCCAAACTGGCATAAAAGCTGGCGTTTAACTCCAGAAAGAGCCTCTACATGGAAATGCTTCAATGCTCAGCCCAAGCACACACCAAGTGGGCCCGGAAGTGGATTTTTCTGTCATTTACTCATTTCTGTAAACCCTAGGTTACTAGTTCACTATTAATAGGATCTTTTGACATTGTATCTGTACCTCATGACACTTTACACGTTTCTCATTGTATCTTCTACGGCATGAGTCTCTAAACCCCATGGTTGGGGGTGAGGAGCTCTGCTGTGTCTTGATGGATTAATGCAATTACTACTATTTCTTATTCAATCATGCTTGCTTCCGTTCTAAGATATCACTTGTTCTTAACCCGGATGAATGTGATGATCCGTGACACTCATCACATTCTCAACTATGAACGCGTGCCTAACAACCACCTCCGTTCTACTTTAGATTGAGTAGATATCTCTTGGATTCCTTAATCAGAATCTTCGTGGTATAAGCTAGAATTGATGGCGGCATTCAAGAGAATCCGGAAGGTCTAAACCTTGTCTGTGGTATTCTGAGTAGGATTCAATGATTGAATGACTGTGACGAGCTTCAAACTCGCGAATGTGGGGCGTTAGTGACAGACGCAAAAGAATCACTGGATTCTATTCCGACATGATCGAGAACCGACAGCTGGATAGCCGTGCCGTGACAGGGTGCGTTGAACATTTCCACTGAGAGGATGGGAGGTAGCCATTGACAACGGTGAAACCCTACATATAGCTTGCCATGGAAAGAGCCTAGCGTGTTTGAAGAAGAAGACAGTAGGAAAATAGAGGTTCAGAAGATAGAGCATCTCCAAAACCTCAACCTATTCTCCATCACTGCAATTCAAGTACCTGTTTCATGTTCTTTTGCTTTTTACAATTAATCTTTATAATTTTTGATATCCTGACTAAGAGTTACAAGATAACCATAGCTTGCTTCAAGCCGACAATCTCCGTGGGATCGACCCTTACTCACGTAAGGTATTACTTGGACGACCCAGTGCACTTGCTGGTTAGTTGTGCGGGATTGCAAAGTGTGATTGCAATTTCGTACACCAAGAACCAACCTGGGAAAGCCGAAAGCCTCAATGAAATTAAAGGTAGGAAATGGAGTCAGAAAGTCGCCCTTTCATGAACAAGGAAAGCACAAAATAATCATCGAAGCAGCGTCGTAGGAAGAAAAACAAAAACTGCAAACTTCAGGCAAAAACAGAAAGAGAGAAAGAAAAGGGAAGTTACGGAGATGAGAAACCATTTTTCTGAAAGGTGAAAATTCAAAATGGAAAGGCTAAGATAAACGGCGCAATTAAAAATAGTTAATGAGTGTACTAAACCCTCATCTGTTCCCAAGGCTAAAAGCGCTAATGTAAAAGCGCGCGCTTTTAAAGAAGAAGCGAAAGAAAATGTTCCCCATTCAAAGGAGAACTCTACGAAGAAGAAGTCGATAAAATGCTTGAGTTTGGCTTCGCCAGAGAAGGATCGAAGTCCTAAAATTAAAGACTCGACCTCAAAAGGAAGACCGAGCTCGAGCAGGGGCACTGTTCATACCCTCGGTCGAGCTGTCCGACCCGGGATGATTAATAACGAGACGACCGATCTCCTCAGGTCAAGCTACCCGACCTCTGCTCAAAGAGCTCGGCCAAATTGCCAGGAAACCCTAACAAAGGGCCCAAATAGAGGGACACGACCCAAATTAAAAGGCAGCCCGAGCCTACAGAAAGAATGGTAGTTCCCTTGAAGATAAGATGACCTCACTTGAAGATAAGATAAGGATAAGATAAGATAACTAACTTTTCTTACCTAGGAAGGTCATTCTATGCCATTATAAATACACTGGAGCACCCATGTATAACTAATACTCTGATTCTACTAAAAAACTTACTTAATACCCTTGCTAACTTAAGCATCGGAGTCCCTTGCAGGTACCACCACCCTCCGGTGATGAAGGATCAGTGCCATCACAAAGCCCAATAAGTCGGACACCAAATGCTCCAACCAGTACAGAAGATCTCGTCCGAGATCGACCTATAATTTCAGGTAACCCTTGGAACAGAAACCATAAACATGAGTGGTTTTCTAAGGTCCTTAAACTTAACCAAATTCTCACTAAGACCCTCAGCTATTCCCTTCCTCCACCATCCTCCGAAACATCAGTAGAACCACACAGACAAACGAAGCAGACAATGCAAGCACAAATAGAATACAGATACAACAATTAGAACATATAGCAGTTAAGCATGAAATAACAAGTAAGCAATCCCAAGAAAGCAAATAGGCAAATGCATACGATGCATGCCTTTTCTACTGGCCGTGAGCTCATGTGTCGGTTACTTTACCAAAGCCCGACACACCCGATTGATGATTCCACCAACCAAGTTGACGATTCCAACCGTGCTCTCACCCTTGAGCAAGAAAGACTTAGAGGAGTGGTAGAGAAACATGAAGCTCAATTTGGCACCATAACTGCTCAGTTGTCCAACATCACTGAAATACTTTCAAAGTTGGCTTTACCTTCTCCCAACAACACCAACCAACCCTCAGGCTCTTCTAACCTTCCATCCCAACCCCTTCCAAACCCAAAAGGAGGCCTCAATGCCATCACACTACGGTCGTGGACTACATTGGAGGAGATACCTCCTAGGGTCATGGAAGATATACATGAGGAGAAAATGGTTGTTGAAGCTTCACAAGAAGAAGAGGAAGTGAACACAAAGCAAGAGGAGGAAGAAGCAAGCCTTAAGGAGTCAAAGAGGAAGGCTATCATAGATGAATCTATTCCCATTCCATTCCCGTCCATGGTAAAGAAAAAGCAAAGAAAACTCCAGAATTTGATTTGAACATGCTTCAAGTATTCAAGAAAGTTGAGGTAACTATCCCACTCCTTGATGCTCTTCAAAAAATTCTGAAATATGCAAAATTTTTAAAGGACTTGTGCACACACAAGGATAGGATAGGTGAATTGGAAACATTGTCATTGGGAAGTTCCATTTCTTCATTGCTGAAGCCTATTATGGAAAAGTATGGTGATCCTGGACCATGCTTGGTGTCTTGTCGCATTGGTGGGGTTACTTTCCGTGATTGTATGTGTGATTTAGGGGCTTGTGTAAGCATCATGCCACTTTCTATCTTTGCAAGGTTGAATTTAGCTCCATTGAAAAGGTCGGCCGCCAAGTTTGCTTTAGCCGACAAGAGTGTGATCACTGTAGTAGGAATAGCAGAAGATGTACTTGTGGTGATCAAGGATTTACTGTTTCCAATTGATTTCTACATTTTTGAAATGCCTCCAACTGATAATAGAAGTGCTTCCTCCGTTCTACTTGGTAGACCATTCTTGAAGACCTCTAAGTTCAAATTGGATGCCTTCACCGGCACATACTCCTTTGAGATAGGAGACAAGATCATCAAGTTCAACTTGGAAGAAGCCATAAAACACCCACCCGAAGAGCATTCTGTTCTCCGATGTGATATAATAGATGAGGTAGTAGCGGAGGTACGAAGAGAAGATCACAACAAGCTATACTACCCTCTTGTTGAAGAGACGAATGACCATGAGGGTGAACAAAAGAATGTTGTCGAGAATGAACTCCATGATGCTGGTGAAAAAGAACCCTAACTTGAAGCAAAGAGTGAATTGAAGCCTTTTCTATATCATTTGAAGTATGCATTCCTTGAAGATAACAAAAAGTTTCTGGTTATTATTGTTAGTGAGCTCTCTAGCCAAGAAGAGGAGAAGCTCCTGGAAGTTCTAAGGATGGACAAGAAAGCAATCGGTTGGAGCTTGGCCGATATTATGGGAATTGACCTACGTATGTGCATGCACCATATCTTCCTTCAAGAAGGAGCTCGGCCGGTTAGACAACCTCAAAGAAGACTCAACCCTTCTATCCTTGATGTAGTGAAGAAGGAAGTTACAAGACTTCTTGTTGCGGGTATTATATATCCGATTTCTGATAGCGAATGGGTGAGTCCAGTCCAAGTTGTGCTAAAGAAATCGGGAATCACTGTAGTCAAGAAGGATGATGGTAAAGTGATCACCACAAGAGTGCCAAATGCGTGGCGAGTATGCATTGATTATCGGAAGTTGAACGCCACGACAAGGAAAGACCACTACCCTCTCCCATTTATTGACCAGAATGTTGGACCGACTTGCGGGTAAATCCCATTATTGCTTTCTTGATGGTTTTACTGGTTACTTTCAGATACATATTTCTTCTGAGGATCAGGAGAAGACCACATTTACTTATCCCTTTGGCACCTTTGCCTATAAAACAATGCCATTTGGGGTATGCAATGCACCCGCCACTTTTCAGCGGTGCATGACGATTGTCTTTTCTGATCTTTTGGAGAGTTGTCTGAAAGTCTTTATGGATGACTTCAGTATGTATGGGACTTCATTTGATAGTTATTTAGAGAACTTGGCCAAGGTTTTAGCTAGGTGTGTTGACACTAACCTTGTTTTAAATTTTGAAAAGTGTCATTTCATGGTGAGACAAGGCATATTGTTAGGACACGTAGTTTCTGACAAGGGTATTTTTGTAGACCCGTCTAAGGTTGATGTGATTACCAGTTTATCTCACCCCTCATCTGTGAGGGAGGTCCGTTCCTTTTTGTGGCATGCAAAATTCTATAGGCGCTTTATCAAGAATTTTAGCAAGATTACATTGCCGTTGTCGCGTCTACTCGAAAAGGACGTGGACTTTGAGTTTGATAGTGCTTGTGCATATGCATTTGAGGAGTTAAAGAGAGCTCTTAACATGGCACCAATTGTGAAGGGTCCTGACTGGACGCAACCATTCAAGATCATGTGCGACGCGTCAAATCATGCCGTAGGGCTCCGTTTGGTTCATGTCTCGCAAAGGCTAAGACACAGACACAAAGACATAAATATTGAGACACACACACATACACAAAGACATGGTTAAAAAGTATTATGTTTGGTAATTATAATTTACAGAGTACACATTATTTTAAAAAGTCTATTTTACCCTTGATATATGAAAAAAAATTCATTAACTGCATCTCTATCCATTCATATTCTTCCATCAACCTGATTCGTATTTCTAACAAAACTAATTTATAATTCTATTTTCATAATCCAGAGCAAATTTAACCAACAAAACAAAATTTTACATAGATATATTATTAGGGTTTGTGTCAAGAAGATTAAAGAAAGCAGAAAAAAAAGAAGAGAAATAAAACTATGAATTATAAAGATGAATGTAAAAATAAAATTATGAATTGTAAAAATGAATATACTCTACTTCAGTAACTTGTACTCAGTCAATATATATACTCAGGATGAAGGTGAATAATAACAAAGATGAAGAAGAGAAAAGGAAGCCCTTATTCGAGGAGAAGGAAAGTGCGTGGAGAAGAAAAGAGAAAAATGAGGCAAGGGTAAAATGGTATGAAAATATAATTTCATTTGTGTCTTAAGTAAAAAATTTGTGTCTTGCCTTTTTGAAAAGACACAAATTACATGTATTTTATGGGTATTCATGTGTAACCGTGTCTCTCTCAATTTTGTGTCTTAATAACCAAACAATGAATATGTATGCCCGTGTCTATGTCTTTGTGTCTTGTCTTAAAAAACAAACGTTACCTAGGTGCCGCGCTTGCACAGCACGATGGTAAGCTCCCTTACATCATTGCTTATTCCTCAAAAACGTTGGATGCGGCACAATCCAACTATACCACTACAGAGAAAGAGCTTTTAGCCATTGTTCATGCATTGGATAGATTTTAATCTTACTTGCTAGGCTCAAAAATAGTGGTATACACGGATCATGCTGCTTTAAAATATCTGTTGACAAAAAATGAGTCAAAACCTAGGCTCATATGTTGGATCTTGCTTTTGTAAGAGTTCGACATTGAGATCAGGGATTGAAGTGGGTCACAAAATCTAGTTGTAGACCACCAAAGCCACCTTGAGAATCTCAAGTATGACCCATTTCCGATCGACGACTCATTCCCATTGGATAGTTTGCATGCTATTTCGGATAGTTTTCCTTGGTTTGCTCCTATGGCGAACTACTTAGTTGCTAAGATCTTCCCTCCCAACTTTTCAAAACACCAAAGGGATAAATTGAGGAGTGATTCCAAATATTACATTTGGGAAGATCCTCACTTGTGGAAGAGGGGAGTAGACCAAGTAATTCAAAGATGTGTCCCAGAATCCAAAAGCCAACCCATTCTTGAAGCTTGCCATTCATCCAAGTGTGGTGGCCACTTTGGCCCACAACGGACGGCTAAAAAGGTTTTGGATTGTGGATTATGGTGGCCAACTTTATTCAAGGATGCGAACCAGTTTTATGTGTCGTGTCACCAATGTTAGAAGTCGGGAAATGTATCCCAAAAGGATGAAATGCCTCAATAACCAATGTTATTCTGTAAAATCTTTGATGTATGGGGCATTGACTTTTTGAGGCCATTTCCTAACTCAAGTGGGTATCTATATATTTTGTTGGCGATTGACTATGTATCAAAGTGGGTAGAAGCGATACCTACTGATGAGCGGATAATTTATACGCTTTTTGGCATTATTTTTAGTATGTTTTTAGTATGATTTGGTTAGTTTTTAGTATATTTTTATTAGTTTTTAGTTAAAATTCACTTTTCTGGACTTTACTATGAGTTTGTGTGTTTTTCTGTGATTTCAGGTATTTTCTGGCTGAAATTGAGGGACCTGAGCAAAAATCTGATTCAGAGACTGAAAAGGACTGCAGATGCTGTTGGATTCTGACCTCCCTGCACTCAAAGTGGATTTTCTGGAGTTACAGAAGCCCAATTGGCGCGCTCTCAATGGCGTTGGAAAGTAGACATCCTGGGCTTTCCAGCAATATATGATAGTCCATACTTTGCCCAAGATTTGATGGTCCAAACCGGCGTTCAAAGTCACCTTCAGAATTCCCAGTGTTAAACGCCGGAACTGGCACCAAAATGGGAGTTAAACGCCCAAACTGGCATAAAAGCTGGCGTTTAACTCCAAGAAGAGTCTCTACACGAAAATGCTTCATTGCTCAGCCCAAGCACACACCAAGTGGGCCCGGAAGTGGATTTTTATGTCATTTACTCATCTTTGTAACCCTTAGGCTACTAGTTTTCTATAAGTAGGACATTTTACTATTGTATTTTCATCTTTTGATCTTTGGAATCTTTTGTTCTTGAGATCTTTTGATCACTTGGAGTTTCTACACACCATAGATTAAGTTGTGGAGCTCTGCTGTACCTCGAGTATTAATGCAATTACTATTGTTCTTCTATTCAATTCCGCTTGTTCTTTGTCCAAGATATCACTTGTTCTTCAACTTGATGAATGTGATGATCTGTGACACTCATCATCATTCTCTCCTATGAATGTGTGACTGACAACCACCTCCGTTCTACCTTCGATTGGGTGAATATCTCTTGGATTCCTGATACACGATGCATGGTTGATCGCCTGACAACCGAGTGCTCGCCTGACAAACGAGCCAGCCATTCCGTGAGATCAGAGTCTTCGTGGTATAGGCAAGAACTGATGGCGGCATTCAAGAGAATCCGGAAGGTCTAACCTTGTCTGTGGTATTCTGAGTAGGATTCAATGATTGAATGACTGTGACGTGCTTCAAACTCCTGAAGGCGGGGCGTTAGTGACAAACGCAAAAGAATCACTGGATTCTATTCCGGCCTGATCGAGAACCGACAGATGGATAGCCGTGCCGTGACAGGGTGCGTTGAACATTTCCACTGAGAGGATGGGAGGTAGCCACTGACAACGGTGAAACCCTTGCTTAAGCTTGCCATGGAAAGGAGTAAGAAGGATTGGAAGAAGACAGTAGGAAAGCAGAGAGACGGAAGGGAAGGCATCTTCATGCGCTTATCTGATGTTCCTACCAATGAATTACATAAGTATCTCTATCTTTATCTTTATGCTTTATTCGTATATCACTATACCCATTTGAGTCTGCCTGACTAAGATTTACAAGGTGACCATAGCTTGCTTCATACCAACAATCTCCGTGGGATCGACCTTTACTCGCGTAAGGTTTATTACTTGGACGACCCAGTGCACTTGCTGGTTAGTTGTGCGAAGTTGTAGTGATCACAATTTCGCATACCAAGTTTTTGGCGCCGTTGCCGGGGATTGTTCGAGTATGGACAACTGACGGTTCATCTTGTTGCTTAGATTAGGTATTTTTCAGAGTTCTTAAGAATGAATTCTAGTGTTTCAAGGTGATGTTCTTACCATCACCAAAGCTGATTGATTATCATCAATTTAGCTCTTGAATGCAATGTCCTGCTGAAGCTTGGCTGGCCATGTCTAATTCCTTTAGACTAAAGCTTTAGACTAACATTGCATGATTCCTGGAATTCTCATTAAGAATTTTGATACCTTTGTTTTCTTTTCCACTTAATTTTTGAAAAATCCAAAAAAATTACAAAATCATAAAAACCAAAAATATTTTATGTTTCTTGTTTGAGTCTAGAGTCTCATGTTAAGTTTGGTGTCAATTGCATGTTTCTGTTATTTTTGTATTCATGCATGTGTCTTCATTAATCTTCAAGTTGTTCTTGATGATTTTATCACTATGATTTTTAATTCTCTTGACTTGAGTGTTTATGTGTCTCATATGCATTCACATTTTATTAGTGTCAGTAGTATACAAACTGCTAAGTTGGTGTCTTGCATGCATTGTTATTTGATTTTAGTTGCATTTTGATTATTAAAAATCCAAAAATATTTTTAATTTGTGTCTTCTCAAGTCAATAATACAGAGAATTGAAGATTCGGAACATACAGCAGAGGAATTGCACAGAAAAAGCTGGGCGTTCAAAACGCCCAGTGAAGAAGGACAGACTGGCATTTAAACGCCAGCCAGGGTGCCTGGTTGGGCGTTTAACGCCCAAAAAGGTAGTGCATTGGGCGTTAAACGCCAGAATGTGCACCATTCTGGGCGTTTAACGCCAGGAAGGCACAAGGGGGAGGATTTTGTTTTCAAATCAATTTTTTTTCAAGTTTTCAAAGTTTTTCAAAATCAAATCTTTTTCAAATCATATCTTTTCAATCAAATGTTTTCAAAATCAATTTCTTTCCTTTTTCAAAGATACTTGCTATCAATTAATGATTTGATTCAACATTTCAAGTATGTTGCCTTTTCTGTTGAGAAAGGTTTAATGTTTGAATCATATCTTTTCTTGTTAGGCAAGTCATTAATTTTTAAAATCAAATCTTTTTAAAAATTGTTTTCAAATCATATCTTCTCAATCACATATATTTTCTAAAACCAATCATATCTTCTTAACCTCATCTTTTTCAAAATAGTTTTCAATCAAATCTTTTTGACTTCTAATTTCAAAGTCTTTTTCAAAAATCACTTGATTTCTTTCCCACTCTTATTTTCGAAAATTAATTAGTGTTTTTCAAAATGTTTTCAAATTCTTTTACTTAATTTTCGAAAAATTTCCTCCCCTCTTCTCACATCCTTCTATTTATGGAGTATCACTCCTCTTCCATTCACAATTCGAACTCTATCTCACTAAGTTCGAAATCTCCTTCTTCCTTCTATTTTTCTTTTCCTCTGACACCTCAAGGAATCTCTATACTGTGACATAGAGGATTCCACATTTTCTTGTTCTCTTCTCTTTCATATGAGCAGGAACAAAGACAAAGGCATTCTTGATGAAGCTGACCCTGAACCTGAGAGGACCTTGAAGCGAAAGCTAAGAGAAGCTAAAGCACAATTCTCTATAGAGGACCTGACAGAAACCTTCAAAGAAGAAGGACCCATGGCAGCCGAAAACAACAACAATGCAAACAATGCAAGGAAGGTGCTGGGTGACTTTACTGCATCTACTCCCGACTTCTATGGGAGAAGCATCTCTATCCCTGCCATTGGAGCAAACAACTTTGAGCTTAAGCCTCAATTAGTTTCTCTAATGCAACAGAATTGCAAGTTCCATGGACTTCCATTGGAAGATCCTCATCAGTTCTTAGCTGAATTCTTGCAAATCTATGACACTCTCAAGACTAATGGGGTTGACCCTGAGGTCTACAGACTTATGCTATTCCCTTTTGCTGTAAGAGACAGAGCTAGGACATGGTTGGACTCACAACCTAAAGAAAGCCTGGACTCATGGGAAAAGCTAGTCAATGCCTTCTTGGCAAAGTTCTTTCCACCTCAAAAATTGAGTAAGCTTAGAGTGGAAGTCCAAACCTTCAGACAGAAGGATGGAGAATCCCTCTATGAAGCTTGGGAAAGATACAAACAGTTGATCAGAAAATGTCCTTCTAACATGCTTTCTGAATGGAGCATCATAGGTATTTTCTATAATGGTCTCTCTGAACTATCCAAGATGTCTTTGGATAGCTCTGCTGGAGGATCTCTTCATCTGAAGAAGACGCCTACAGAAGCTCAAGAGCTGATTGAAATGGTTGCAAATAACCAATTCATGTACACTTCTGAAAGGAATCCTGTGAACAATAGGACTAATCAGAAGAAAGGAGTTCTTGAGATTGACACTCTGAATGCCATTCTGGCTCTGAACAAGATATTGACTCAACAAGTCAATTTGATTTCTCAAAGTCTGTCTGGAATGCAAAATGCACCAAGCAGTACTAAGGATGCTTCATCTGAAGAAGAAGCTTATGATCCTGAGAACCCTTCAATGGAAGAGGTGAATTACATGGGAGAACCCTATGGAAACACCTATAATTCTTCATGGAGAAATCATCCAAATTTCTCATGGAAGGATCAACAGAGACCTCAACAAGGTTTCAACAACAATAATGGTGGAAGAAACAGGTTTAGCAATGGCAAGCCTTTTCCATCATCTTCTCAGCAACAGACAGAGAATTCTAAGCAGAACCCCTCTGACTTAGCAACCATGGTCTCTGATCTAATCAAAACCACTCAAAGTTTCATGACTGAAACAAGGTCCTCCATTAGGAATTTGGAGGCACAAGTGGGACAACTGAGCAAGAAAGTTACTGAACTCCCTCCTAGTACTCTCCCAAGCAATACAGAAGAAAATCCAAAAGAAGAGTGCAAGGCCATCAACATGGCCGAATTTGGAGAGGAAGGAGAGGAAGTGAACGCCACTGAGGAAGACCTCAATGGGCGTGCACTAACCTCCAATGAGTTCCTTAATGAGGAACCATGGGAATCTGAGGCTCAAAATGAGACCATAGAGATTCCATTGGACTTACTTCTGCCTTTCATGAGCTCTGATGAGTATTCTTCCTCTGAAGAGGATGCGTATGTCACTGAAGAGCAAGTTGCTAAATACCTTGGAGCAATCATGAAGCTAAATGACAAGTTATTTAGAAATGAGAATTGGGGGAATGAACCTCCTTTGCTCACCAAAGAACTGGATGACTTGTCTAGGTAGAAATTACCTCAAAAGAGACAAGATCCGGGGAAGTTTTCAATACCTTGTACCATAGGCACCATGACCTTCAAGAAGGCTCTGTGTGACTTAGGGTCAAGTGTAAACCTCATGCCTCTCTCTGTAATGGAGAAGCTAGGGATCTTTGAGGTGCAAGCTGCAAGAATCTCATTAGAGATGGCAGACAACTCAAGAAAACAAGCTCATGGACTTGTAGAGGATGTTTTGGTGAAGATTGAAAACCATTACATCCCTGCTGATTTCATAGTCCTAGAGACTGGGAAGTGCATGGATGAAACCATCATCCTTGGCAGACCCTTCCTAGCCACAGCAAAGGCTGTGATTGATGTTGATAGAGGTGAACTGATCATTCAAGTGAATGAAGAATCCTTTGTGTTTAAGGCTCAAGGATATCCCTCTGTCACCATGGAGATGAAGCATGAAGAGCTTCTCTCAAATCAGAGTCAAACAGAGCCCCCACAGTCAAACTCTAAGTTTGGTGTTGGGAGGCCACAACCAAACTCTAAGTTTGGTGTTGAACCCCCACATTCAAACTCTAAGTTTGGTGTTGGGAGGTTCCCACATTGCTCTGATCATTTGTGAGGCTCCATGAGAGCCATGTGTCAAGCTACTGACATTAAAGAAGCGCTTGTTGGGAGGCAACCCAATGTTATATTTTATCTATTTTCTTTTGTTATTTTATGTTTTTTGTAGGTTGATGATCATGAGAAGTCACAAAATCAATTGAAAAAGCAAAAACAGAATGAAAAACAGGAAGAAAAATAGCACACCCTGGAGGAAGAACTTACTGGCGTTTAAACGCCAGAAAGGCTAGCAGGTGGGCGTTTAACGCCCAGTCTGGCACCATTCTGGGCGTTTAACGCCAGAAAGGGGCACCAGACTGGCGTTAAACGCCAGAAAAGGGCAAGAACCTGGCGTTAAACGCCAGAAATGGGCACCAGCCCGGCGTTTAACGCCAGAATTGGCTCAAAACACGTTTTTGCATGCCATTTGGTGCAGGGATGACTTTTCCTTGACACCTCAGGATCTGTGGACCCCACAGGATCCCCACCAACCCCACCACTCTCTCTTCTTCTTCACCATTCACCAATCACCTCAACACCTCTTCCCCAAAAAACTCCTCACCTATCAAATCCCACTTTCTCTTCACTACTCACATCCATCCTTCATAAAACCCCATCTACCTCACCATTCAAAATTCAAACCACTTTCCCACCCAAACCCACCCATAAAGGCCGAACCACAAAGCCACCTCCATCTCCTCCATTTCTTCTTCTTCTACTCTCTTCTTTCTTCTTTTGCTCGAGGACGAGCAAACCTTTTAAGTTTGGTGTGGTAAAAGCATTGCTTTTTGTTTTTCCTTAACCATTTATGGCATCCAAGGCCGGAGAAACCTCTAGAAAGAGGAAAGGGAAGGCAAAAGCTTCCACTTCCGAGTCATGGGAGATGGAGAGATTCATCTCAAGGGTGCATCAAGAGCACTTCTATGAAGTTGTGGCCAAGAAGAAGGTGATCCCTGAGGTCCCTTTCAAACTCAAAAAGGGTCAACTTTGATCAAAGGTTGGACCAAGTCCTTACAGACATTTGTGAAGAGGGCACTCCATGGAAGAGAAACTCAAGAGGGAAGCCAGTTCAACTGAGAAGGCATGACCTCAAGCCCATTACTAAGAAAACGATGGAGCAAACAAGAGATCCCACTCATCATGAAATCCCTGAGATACCTCAAGGGATGCACTTTCCTCCACAAAACTATTGGGAGCAAATCAACACCTCCCTAGGAGAACTGAGTTCCAACATGGGACAACTAAGGGTGGAGCACCAAGAACACTCCATTCTCCTCCATGAAATTAGAGAAGATCAAAGAATCATGAGAGAGGAGCAACAAAGACAAGGAAGAAGCATTGAGGAGCTCAAGCACTCCATAAGACCTTCAAGAGGAAGAACAAGCCGCCATCACCAAGGTGGACCCGTTCTTTAATCTCCTTGTTCTTTATTTTCTTGTTTTTCGAATTTTTATGCTTATGTTTGTCCATGTTTGTGTCTTATGATCATTAGTGTCTTAGTGTCTATGCCTTAAAGTTATGAATGCCCTATGAATCCATCACCTTTCTTAAATGAAAACTGTTTTTAATCACAAAAGAACAAGAAGTACAGGATTTCGAATTCATCTTTAAAACTAGCTTAATTAGTTTGATGTGGTGGCAATACTTTTTGTATTCTGAATGTATGCTTGAACAGTGCATATGTCTTTTGAATTTGTGGTTCATGAATGTTGGCTCTTGAAAGAATGATGAAAAAGGAGACATGTTACTGAGGATCTGAAAAATCATAAAAATGATTCTTGAAGCAAGAAAAAGCAGTGAATACAAAAAAAAAAGAGAAGGAGAAAAATGAAAAAAAAGGGAGAAAGAAAAAGAAAAGAAAAAGAAAGAAATAAAGTTGTGATCCAAGGCAAAAAGAGTGTGCTTAAGAACCCTGGACACCTCTAATTGGGGACTTTAGCAAAGCTGAGTCACAATCTGAAAAGGTTCACCCAATTATGTGTCTGTGGCATGTATGTATCCGGTGGTAATACTGGAAGACAGAGTGCTTTGGGCCACGGCCAAGACTCAATAAGTAGCTGTGTTCAAGAATCATCATACTTAACTAAGAGAATCAATAACACTATCTGGATTCTGAGTTCCTAAAGATGCCAATCGTTCTGAATTTCAAAGGATAAAGTGAGATGCCAAAACTGTTCAGAGGCAAAAAGCTACTAGTCCCGCTCATCTAATTTGGAGCTAAGTTTCATTGATAATTTGGAGTCTATAGTATATTCTTTTCTTTTTATCTTATTTGATTTTCAGTTGCTTGAGGACAAGCAACAATTTAAGTTTGGTGTTGTGATGAGCGGATAATTTATACGCTTTTTGGCATTGTTTTTAGTATGTTTTTAGTATGATTTGATTAGTTTTTAGTATATTTTTATTAGTTTTTAGTTAAAATTCACTTTTCTGGACTTTACTATGAGTTTGTGTGTTTTTCTGTGATTTCAGGTATTTTCTGGCTGAAATTGAGGGACCTGAGCAAAAATCTGATTCAGAGACTGAAAAGGACTGCAGATGCTGTTGGATTCTGACCTCCCTGCACTCAAAGTGGATTTTCTGGAGCTACAGAAGCCCAATTGGCGCGCTATCAATGGCGTTGGAAAGTAGACATCCTGGGCTTTCCAGCAATATATGATAGTCCATACTTTGCCCAAGATTTGATGGCCCAAACTGGCGTTCAAAGTCACCTTCAGAATTCGCAGCGTTAAACGCCGGAACTGGCACCAAAATGGGAGTTAAACGCCCAAACTGGCATAAAAGCTGGCGTTTAACTCCAAGAAGAGTCTCTACACGAAAATGCTTCATTGCTCAGCCCAAGCACACACCAAGTGGGCCCGGAAGTGGATTTTTATGTCATTTACTCATCTTTGTAACCCTTAGGCTACTAGTTTTCTATAAGTAGGACCTTTTACTATTGTATTTTCATCTTTTGATCTTTGGAATCTTTTGATCACTTTGGGAGGCTGGCCATTCGGCCATGCCTAGACCCTGTTCTTATGTATTTTCAACGGTGGAGTTTCTACACACCATAGATTAAGGTGTAGAGCTCTGCTGTACCTCGAGTATTAATGCAATTACTATTGTTCTTCTATTCAATTCCGCTTGTTCTTTGTCCAAGATATCACTTGTTCTTCAACTTGATGAATGTGATGATCTGTGACACTCATCATCATTCTCTCCTATGAACGTGTGACTGACAACCACCTCCGTTCTACCTTCGATTGGGTGAATATCTCTTGGATTCCTGATACACGATGCATGGTTGATCGCCTGACAACCGAGTGCTCGCCTGACAAACGAGCCAGCCATTCCGTGAGATCAGAGTCTTCGTGGTATAGGCAAGAACTGATGGCGGCATTCAAGAGAATCCGGAAGGTCTAACCTTGTCTGTGGTATTCTGAGTAGGATTCAATGATTGAATGACTGTGACGTGCTTCAAACTCCTGAAGGCGGGGCGTTAGTGACAAACGCAAAAGAATCACTGGATTCTATTCCAGCCTGATCGAGAACCGACAGATGGATAGCCGTGCCGTGACAGGGTGCGTTGAACATTTCCACTGAGAGGATGGGAGGTAGCCACTGACAACGGTGAAACCCTTGCTTAAGCTTGCCATGGAAAGGAGTAAGAAGGATTGGAAGAAGACAGTAGGAAAGCAGAGAGACGAAAGGGAAGGCATCTTCATGCGCTTATCTGAAGTTCCTACCAATGAATTACATAAGTATCTCTATCTTTATCTTTATGCTTTATTCGTATATCACTATACCCATTTGAGTCTACCTGACTAAGATTTACAAGGTGACCATAGCTTGCTTCATACCAACAATCTCCGTGGGATCGACCCTTACTCGCGTAAGGTTTATTACTTGGACGACCCAGTGCACTTGCTGGTTAGTTGTGCGAAGTTGTAGTGATCACAATTTCGCGCACCACCTACCCGCCTTGATGACGTTAATGCCGTGATTTCTTTCATTAGAAATAATATTGTGTGCTGCTATGGGTCGCCACGAGCAATCGTAAGCGACCAAGGTTCCCACTTTTGTAACAGGAAAGTATAAGCATTACTCAAGCGCTTTGGGGTATTGCAC
The DNA here is from genome assembly GCF_014773155.1 of Arachis stenosperma. Classification (NCBI taxonomy): domain Eukaryota; kingdom Viridiplantae; phylum Streptophyta; class Magnoliopsida; order Fabales; family Fabaceae; genus Arachis; species Arachis stenosperma. Next base: position 81,676,866 of record NC_080385.1, on the reverse strand, counting down.
AAGGTTGCAACTGCTTATCACCCCCAAACCAATGGACAAGCGGAGGTGTCCAACTGGGAGATTAAGCGATTTTTGGAGATAGTGGTTAATCCACAAAGGAAGAACTGGAGCTCTCGGTTGGGAGATGCACTATGGGCCTATAGGACGGCCTATAAGACTCCATTAGGGATGAGTCCCTTTCGGATCATCTATGGTAAGGCATGCCACCTTCCAGTGGAGATTGAGAATAAAGCCTACTGGGCGGTTAAGCAGTGTAACATGGACATCACCAAGGTGGGGATAGCTAGGAAATTGTAGTTAGAGGAGCTTGAGTGTCTTAGAATGGAGGCATATGAGAATGCTTGGATCTACAAAGAAAAGACTAAAGCATTTCATGATTACCATATCCGGAAGAAGGATTTTCAAGAAGGTGACGAAGTTCTCCTCTACAACTCAAGGCTCAGATTTATGCCTGGAAAGCTCCGTTCAAGATGGAAAGGACCCTTCAAAGTAAAGGAGGTGTAGCCTTATGGCATGGTGGAATTATTTGATCCACAAAGTGAAACAACTTTCAAGGTGAATGGTCTTAGAGTGAAGAAGTACCATGGCTACAAATTACCCGAGGAAGAAGAGGTGTTCCTACTTGAAAAGAGGAAGTGTAAGCGAATGACCGTCCAACTTAAGGATGTTAAACAAAAGTGCTAGGTGAGAGACACCCCACCATGGTAAGACCTTCCTTGTATATACTTTCCTGCTTCTAGCCTTAGATTCTTTGTGAATTTTGTGTTGCTTGATGTTGTGAGTTTGTCTTGATATGCTAGATTTTGTTGATTTTGTTAGAGTGTTGTGATATTCATTAAGATTTCATTCATCTTGGCAAATTTTGTTGAATTGGTCGCGTTGAAGAAAATGGTTCATTTTGAATATTGTGTGAATTTTTGAGTGTTTTCTTGACATATCAAGATGAATGTATGCCAAGAATGTGTTTAAAATGCCTTTCCGTATGTTGTAAAAAAAAAGGGGCTTCCACGCGCAAGCGTGCTGTACGTGTGCGCGTCGGCATGGTTTCACAACCTCTGGTACTAAAACCCGAGAGTTGTGCCCACTTTGTGCCAAAGGCACAACTGTGAGCCACATGTATGCATGGGTGACGCTTCCATGTCCCTCGCCTTTTTCCACATCCACGCGTAAGCGTAGGTGACGCATACGCATCGACTGCGTAATTTAGACTCTCTGGTACAAAAATCCGAGAGTTATGCCCACTTTATGCCTACCTTGTGCTAGGCGACCCACGCGTAAGCGTGGGCGATGCATAAGCGTCATTCGCCATTTTGAAATCAGTGCATATGCGTGCTATGCGCATATGCGTCGATTGTGCTACACGCCATTCGTGGTACAAATAACCCAAGAGTTAGGCCTACTTTGTGCCAACTCTGTGCCCAAGGCACAACTCTGCCCACGCGTGCGTGTCGATGGACGCGTACGCGTGCTCCCTCTTTTCTACGACCCACGCGTACTGATGACAAGTCATCATATACCCATTTTTCAAGCTAATTTCACTTGTTTAGTTAGCATTTATGCACTTTCTTGCATCATAAGTAAAGGATTTGGAGTGAAAATGCATAACTTCTCTAAATCAAGTAACCACTATGAAATTAATGATAAATCATGAGGTTTAAGCTAATTTTAATTGCATTTTAATGGATTTATAAGCCTCTTGATTTTTGTGATACTTTGAGTGGTTGTTTGGTTTATTTTAGGTGAAGAAAAAGAAAAGAAAATGAAAAGCGTGGCCTAAGAAGTGTGACACAAGAGAAGAAAAGCGTGGCAAAGGAAAGGGGAAGTGTGCCGTAACTAAAGGGAGAAGCAACTCTGCCCTCCACAAGGGCAGACTGCCCTCTAGGAGGGCAGCATTAGTGACCGAGCCAAGCATAGGCGATTCTGCCCTGCCCACTTCAAGGGCAGAGCACAAAATGGTGCCTTGGAGCCATGAGAAACAAATTCTGCCCTGCCCTTGTGGAGGGCAGGATCGTGCTCCATGAGGAAAGAAATCCAAGAGAAAATGGCACCCATGCAAGCTACAAGTTTCGAACCAAGAACCATGAGGAAGCCAAGCCTTGAGACCAATTGCCATGCCAAGAAATAAAGAAAAATGAGTAGCGTGTTTGCAAGGTCCCAGACTCGAACCCACGGCATGGAGGATTGGTCATTGCCCTGCCCTTGGCGCGGGCAGGGCAGAAATTTGAATGGCGCACCAATTTTTCTCCATGGCGCACCAAAATTTCTCCCTTGGCACGATCCTGGCGCGCGCGTTCCTCTCTGGCCGCACCAACCCAATCCTGCCCTGCCCTTGGCGCGGGCAGGGCAGCCTCCAAGGCACCAACGCGCGTCCCGCGCGCCAATCTCCTTTCCTGGCGCATCAATTTTGCATCTGGCAGCACCATCCGCGCGCGTCTCAAATTCTGGCGCATCCAAAACTCCCCGCCCTGCCCTTGGCGCGGGCAGGATCTTGTGTGGCGCACCAAGAAGCAAAACGTGCGCACCAACTCGCACCAACAAGCAACCACGCCGCACCAAATCTTTGTGCCATGCATCAATTTTCTGCCCTGCCCTCCACAAGGGCAGGGCAGCCTCCTGGAAGTGGATCTTGGGCTGAAATTCAAATTAAAAATTAATTTGAATCCAATTCTTCACCAATCCAAAAGCCCATCCAAATCCCATCATCCAAGAATAGAAAGTGTATAAATAGGACTTAGTTTGATGTAATTGGGGCTGGACTTTTCACCTCTTTTAGCTACCTTGGCACTCACTTTTAAATTTTCAATTACTTTGCAATTTTACTTGCTTTCACCTTCTGGAAAGAATTTGACCAAGAACTAAGAGGATCAAAGGAGAGTCTCCTTCCTCGAATCTCTTGGGCAATTCTACTTTCTGTTCTCTGAGTATTGGGTGTGTGAAATTGGGGAAATTCTGTCCCAATTCCCATTCAATCTCTCTGCATTAATTTTACTGCACAATTCACTTTCAATTCTGTTATTCAATTGCTTCTTCTTCAATTTTCTGTCAATTGCTTACTGAATCTAGATCTGGGAAGGAAATTGGGTCTTAGGCTTTGCTACCTAAGCCCTTGGGATCCTGAGATCACTTTTGGTTCATCTGTGAACCTCTGCAGAATTTTACTTGAATTCTGTTGCATGCTTATTGCTTTTGATCTACTTTCTGCCCAACCATTTACTGTAATTCACTTGTTCTTTGTTTAATTCTTGCAATCCCATTCCTCAATTCCCTTTTATATTCAAGTCATTTACCTTTCTTGCCATTTAAGTTACTGCAATTTAAGTTTCTTGCACTTTAAGTTTCAGTCATTTACCTTTCTTGCTCTTTAAGTTTCTGCACTTTTACTTCTCTGTTCTTTATTTTACTGCAATTTTCCCTTTTCCCTTTTACTTTTAATGTCATTTACTTTCTGTTCAACACAAACAACTCAACCAAAGCTTGATTCGCTTGACTAAATCACCCACCGAACTAAAATTGCTCAATCCTTCAATCCCTGTGGGATCGACCTCACTCACGTGAGTTATTATTACTTGATGCGACCCGGTACACTTGCCGGTGAGTTTTGTGTTGGATCGCTTTCCACACATCAAGTTTTTGGCGCCGTTGCCGGGGATTGAAATAGATTGACAATGATTAAGTGAGGTGGAGATCTAGATTAAGCATTTTTACTTTTCTGTTGTTCTAACTCTCACTAACACATTAACTGTTTGAGATTTTGCTTAAACTAACCAACCAAAACCTCATTCTAGCAATAGATTGAAGTTTTGTTAACTCTCTGGGTTTGTGTGTTTATTGTTGTGTGTTTGTATGTCAGGTATAGGAAGATCTTCCCACATTATTTCTGAAATTGATCAAAGAACTCTCAGGAGAATCAGAAGAGCTGAAAGAGGGAAGAATATTGTTGGAGAAGAAGAAGAATCTGAGGAGGAATTCCAAGACATGGAAAGAGATACCACTCAACCTGAAGGAAGAGCCAACGATGACCAACAGAGAAGAGTTTTGGCTTCATACACCTTTGCAAATGCCAAGCATTGTGGGAGCAGCATTCTCACTCCCAATGTCAATGCCAACAACTTTGAACTCAAGCCACAACTCATTACTCTGGTGCAAAACAATTGTTCTTTTGGAGGAGGGCCTTTGGAGGACCCAAACCAACATTTGTCCACCTTTTTGAGAATCTGTGACACAGTGAAGACAAATGGTGTGCCCCCTGATAGCTATAAGTTGCTACTCTTCCCATTCTCTCTCAGGGACAAAGCAACTCAATGGCTAGAGACTTTTCCAAAAGAAAGCATCAACACTTGGGATGACTTGGTGAGCAAGTTTCTTGCCAAATTCTACCCCCCTCAAAGAGTCCTAAGGTTGAAGACAGAGGTTCAAACCTTCACTCAATTGGAGGCCGAGAGCTTATATGAAGCATGGGAGAGATACAAGGCTCTATTGAGGAAATGTCCACCAGAGATGTTCACTGAGTGGGACAAGCTACAAAACTTCTATGAAGGTCTCACCCTTAAAGCTCAAGAAGCTCTTGATCATTCTGCTGGAGGCTCTCTACAACTCATGAAAACCACAGAGGAAGCTCGAAACCTCATTGATATGGTGGCCAACAACCAATACTTCTTTTCTCATCAAAGACAACGTCAACCATCACAGAGAAGAGGAGTCATGGAGTTGGAAGGAGTTGATTCAATCTTAGCTCAAAACAAGATGATGCAACAACAGATTCAACAACAATTTGAGCAAATGGCTAAGAGGATTGATGGCTTGCAAGTGGCAGCAGTGAGCACCACAAGCCAACCTCCAAACACTTGGGTGCAAAGTGAAGAAACTCAAGAGGAGCAACAACAAGAGCAGGTTCAATACTTGCACAACCAGAATCAGGGAACAAATGAGGTCTATGGAGATACCTACAATCCATCTTGGAAGAATCACCCAAACCTTAGATGGGGAGACAACCATAACCAAAACCAACAACCATGGCAAAGAAACACAGGTCAAAACAATTGGAAAAACACAAACCATAACTCCCAGCCAAACACTAACCAAAACTCATACAGAAAACCACAAAACAACCACCCAAATTCTAACCAATACCCACCCAATAACCACCCAACTAACCAAACCACCTATCTTCATCCATCACCACCCCAAAACCAACCCATCACACAAGATTCACAAAGGATTACCAATCTAGAAGTACTCATGGAAAAACTAATGAAAAGCCAAGAACAAACCACCAAGAATCAAGATGCTGCCATGAAGAACTTAGAGAGGCAAATTGGCCAAATCTCCAAGAAGATCTCTGTTGAGAAACCCTCAAGTTCACTACCTAGTGATACCATTCCCAACCCAAAGGAAGAATGCAAGGTGGTGCAACTAAGAAGTGGAAGGGTGTTGACAGATGGCAACCAAGAAGTAACTCAGAAGCCTATGGAAGATATCACTGAGCCAACAAAGGACACTGAAGCAAGTAACAAGGACAAGATAAGCAAGAATGCTTCAGAAAAGCTCACAGAGGAAGAAAACAAGCTACAGAGTTCAAAGAAGGGCAAGCAAATCATGGAGGAACCAACTCCAAAACAGTATCAAGTGGTGAAGAGCTCAACACCACCACTGCCTTACCCACAAAGATTTCACAAGGAAACAAAGGACCAGCACTTCCACAAGTTTCTTGAAACTTTCAAGAAATTAGAAATTAACATACCTCTGGCAGAAGCCTTGGAACAAATGCCACTGTATGCTAAATTTCTAAAAGAGCTCATCAACAAGAAAAGGGATTGGAATGAGAAGGAAACGGTGATGCTTAGTGAAGAATGTAGTGCCGTGCTCCAAAAGGGAATCCCACCAAAACTCAAGGATCCAGGGAGTTTTGTAGTGCCATGCACTATAGGAAAACTATCTTTGGACAATGCTCTTTGCGATCTTGGGGCTAGTATCAACTTGATGCCTTTGTCCATGATGAAGAAGTTGGCAATAGAAGAACTCAAACCCACCAAAATGTCACTAGTTATGGCAGACAGATCAATCAAGGTGCCAAATGGGATTGTGGAAAATTTGCTAGTAAAGGTTGGAAAGTTCATCTTCCCTGCAGATTTTGTAATCCTAGATACTGATGAGGAAGGCAACAATTCCATCATCTTGGGCAGACCATTTTTAGCAACTGCAAGAGCCATCATAGATGTGGAAAAGGGAGAAATGATTTTCAGAGTACACAATGAGCAAATGATCATCAATGTTTTTAAATCAATGCAACATCCCCCAGAGCAAGAAGATCATTTGAGGGTGGATATGATAGAGAGCCTAGTGGAAGAAATGTTAGATATTGGTCAGCATGAGCAAGAAAGAGACAACCAGGAAAGAATGGAGGAACATGTGGCTGAGATCCTCATAAGCAAAGAAGAAGAACCAAACAAGAAAGAAGAGGTGCAAAAGCAAGAACTAAAGCCATTACCTTCTCACCTCAAATATGCATTTCTGGGCACTTCAGAGAACTTTCCAGTAATCATCAACTCATCCTTGACAAAGAAGGAAGAAGGGGAGCTTATAGCTGTCCTCAGAGCTCACAAGGATGCATTAGGATGGACCATTGATGATCTAAAAGGCATTAGTCCCACAGTATGCATGCATAAGATTCTTTTGGAGGACAATTCCAAAGCTGTAATTCAACCTCAGAGAAGACTAAACCCTGCAATGAAGGAAGTCGTCCAAAAGGAAGTGATGAAGTTGTGGAATGCAGGAATCATATATCCTATCTCTGATAGCTCATGGATAAGCCCAGTACAAGTGGTGCCAAAGAAAGGGGGAATGACAGTCATTACTAATGAGAAAAATGAACTCATTCCCACCAGAACTGTGACAGGGTGGAGGATGTGTATTGATTATAGAAGATTGAATGATGCTACACGCAAAGATCACTTCCCACTCCCTTTCATTGATCAAATGCTTGAGAGGTTGGCTGGCCATGCTTATTATTGCTTCTTGGATGGATATTCGGGATACAATCAGATAGTGGTGGATCCAAAGGACCAAGAGAAGACCTCATTCACATGTCCAGTTGGTGTTTTTGCTTATAGAAGAATGCCGTTTGGATTGTGCAATGCTCCAGCCACTTTTCAAAGGTGTATGCTTTCTATCTTCTCAGACATGGTTGAAAAATTTTTAGAGGTTTTCATGGACGACTTCTCTGTTTTTGGTGATACTTTCACCACTTGTTTAAACCATCTAACTCTTGTCTTGAAACGATGCCAAGAAACTAATTTGGTTTTGAACTGGGAAAAGTGCCACTTCATGGTACCTGAGGGGATTGTTCTTGGCCATAAAGTTTCAAGAAGAGGAATAGAGGTTGACAAGGCAAAGGTGGAAATAATAGAAAAACTCCCTCCACCAACTAATGTAAAATCTGTCAGAAGTTTCTTGGGGCATGCAGGTTTTTATAGAAGGTTCATCAAAGATTTTTCTAAAATAGCCAAACCTTTAAGCAATCTTTTGATGAATGATCAACCTTTTATTTTTGATAAGGACTGTCAGCATGCTTTTGAGACTTTAAAACAGAAACTCATAACAGCACCAATTATCACACCCCCTGATTGGGACTCACCATTTGAACTCATGTGCGATGCAAGTGAAATTGCAATTGGTGCTGTACTTGGGCAAAAAAAGGGAAACTTGCATCATGTCATATACTATGCAAGTAAAGTATTAAATGAAGCTCAAAAAAATTACACCACAACAGAGAAGGAATTGCTAGCTGTAGTTTATGCATTTGATAAGTTTAGATCATATTTGATAGGATCTAAAATTGTGGTTTATACTGATCATGCTGCTCTCAAGTATTTGATGTCAAAACAGGATGCTAAACCAAGACTTATCAGATGGATCTTACTCCTACAAGAATTTGACATTGAGGTAAAGGACAGGAAAGGCACTGAAAATTTGGTTGCTGATCATTTGTCAAGGCTGCCACCAGAGACAATTCAAAAAGCCTCAGTACCTGTAAATGAAAGCTTCCCAGATGAACATCTCATGCAAATCCAACAAGCACCTTGGTTTGCTGATGTAGCAAACTACAAAGTAGGGAGAAAGATACCACAAGAATTAACTAAGCAACAAGTGAGGAAACTAATCAATGAGGCCAAGAAGTTCTTGTGGGATGAACCCTATCTGTTCAGAAGATGTTCTGATGGAATAATCAGAAGATGTATCCCTGAGAGTGAGATAAGAGACATATTGTGGCATTGTCATGGCTCAGCCTATGGTGGACATTTTGGTCCAGAAAGAACAGCAGCAAAGGTGTTACAAAGTGGTTTCTATTGGCCTACTATCTTCAAAGATGCTAGGGAATTTGTCCACCAATGCAATGAATGTCAAAGGGCAGGAGGACTAACAAAAAGGAATGAGATGCCACAGAATTTCATTTTGGAAGTAGAATTGTTTGATTTATGGGGCATTGATTTCATGGGACCCTTCCCTCCTTCTTATTCATTCAAATACATCTTAGTAGCAGTGGAGTATGTTTCAAAATGGGTGGAAGCCATAGCTACAACAACCTGTGATGCACAAGTGGTTCTTCAATTCCTAAAGAAGCATATCTTTACTAGATATGGAGTACCCAAGGGTCTCATCAGTGATGGTGGTGGCCATTTTTGTAACAGACAGATGGAGAAACTCCTCCACAAATATGGAGTCATTCATAAGGTAGCCACACCATATCATCCCCAAACCAATGGTCAAGCAGAATTAGCAAACAGGGAACTAAAGAAGATCCTAGAGAAAACAGTTGGAAGCACAAGAAAAGATTGGGCTAGGAAGTTGGAAGATGCACTTTGGGCATATAGAACAGCTTTTAAAACTCCTATTGGGAAGTCTCCATTTCAACTGTTATATGGCAAAGCTTGTCATCTCCCTGTAGAGCTTGAGCATAAAGCCTTTTGGGCCACCAAACTTCTAAATTTGGATTCTGAAGCAGCAGGAGAGAAAAGATTATTGCAGCTGAATGAGCTAGATGAGTTTAGGCTAGAAGCTTATGAAAATACCAAGATATACAAGGAGAAAGCTAAGAGATGGCATGACAAGAAGATTTTAAAGAAAGAATTTAAACCTGGACAACAAGTTCTCTTGTATAACTCACGGCTCAAGATATTCCCTGGCAAGCTTAAGTCTAAATGGACTGGTCCATACTTGGTGACTAAGGTTTTTCCTTATGGAAGCATCGAATTACTGGATGAAGCAACAAAGAACCAATTCACTGCAAATGGACATAGAGCAAAATTGTACCTAGGAGGGCAATGGAACAAAGAAAAGCAGGTTCAAAACCTGAGTTCCTCTTGAGCAGAAAATGAAGATGTCAAGCTAATGACAATAAAAGAGCGCTTGTTGGGAGGCAACCCAACCTGAGGTAGTTTCTTTTCATAGCTTTTCAATAAAAATGTTGAGTAATTGGTATGGATTGCAAAAAGCTAAGTTTGGTGTTTCACACCAAAGCAATTTGAAGGAGAATGAAAACTTCTAAGTTTGGTGTTCCACCAAAAATATCATTTAATGCATTCTCACCTCCTGCATAATTCTAGCCCCAAGTAATCAACCACATTACTCAACTGTTAAATTGTTTTCTAGCTTTTGTTTCATTTAACCTTTAGCAAGAATACATGGTTTCAAATATGGTTAACTTTGCACATCTGAGACAGTGGCAAAACAATTAAGTTTGGTGTTCACACACCAAAACAAATCCAAAATGCCACACTCAGTACTATGCTTACTAATCATATAATTAAGTGCTTGAGAATCAAGCAACTTTGAGAGCTATGCAGGATATAAGCCAACAATTGAAGACATTATGCATTGTAACTCAAAAGGAACACAGCAGAAAGAAAATCAAAGGGCTGCAACTTCAAAGGTTGTATCTGAACTTAAAGTTTGCTGCTGTGTGATGTTTTAAATCTGGAAACCATTGTATGCCTTGCTAAAAGTGTTTATGTAGTTACAAGTGAAATTGTTTGTGAAAATGTCAAGTCTGCATAATGCTTGTATCCATCACTTAGCTTTAAATCTTGCTTTGTTTCCATATGCTTGAATAAAAGAGTTTGGTTTGAATTGAAAAGAGAAAAATCCAATGTTGCATGAGTATGAATGGAAGTTGGTGGTGGCACATGTGTTTGATTAAATGCATAACTCATCAAATAAGTGTTGCATAATATCATTCTCATTACTTGTGAGTTAGCTTGCTGTTACAAAGACTTCTATCTATAATGAAACACCCTTGGTAACAAAAACAGAAAGAAAAGAAAGAAAGAAAAAGCCAAAATGGCAAGAAAAATAAAGAATAAAGGTTGGACACCAATGGTTTGAACCTTAGGACAAATGCCTGTGGTGTTCTTGTACTAAGATCTGCTTGGATGAGTAAATTCTAAGGGGTATTTTGAAACCCGGTCACTTAGATCAACTGATTTGGGATGGCCAATTGAAAGTCCACAATAAAGAGCAACTTAGATACAAAGCACTTAGTGATCCAAAGAGATGCTGGGCATCAATGATCCTAAGGATAATTGAGTGAACTAAGTGTCTGTGGTGGAAAGATGTTGAGCAAAATAAAAGAAAATGAAGCCAAAGGCTAAGCTGCAACATTTAACACCAAACCCCTTAAAGAATAAAAAGCTTGTTAAAGCATTATAAGCCAAGAAGAGTTAGCAAGGGAGTGAGTAAAAGGAAGAGTCTTATAACAGCAAGTTAGCAAACCTTTGATGCAAGATATGTATTATGCAGCAGCAACAATAAGTGAGTATCATTGTCTGCATAAATGCCCCATGAATTGAAGTTCTGCTATCTGCATAATAAGGATTTATGTGCTTTTCTATTTCATATCATCTACTCTTAGTTTTGATGCTTGCTTGGGGACAAGCAAGGTTTAAGTTTGGTGTTGTGATGACAAGTCATCATATACCCATTTTTCAAGCTAATTTCACTTGTTTAGTTAGCATTTATGCACTTTCTTGCATCATAAGTAAAGGATTTGGAGTGAAAATGCATAACTTCTCTAAATCAAGTAACCACTATGAAATTAATGATAAATCATGAGGTTTAAGCTAATTTTAATTGCATTTTAATGGATTTATAAGCCTCTTGATTTTTGTGATACTTTGAGTGGTTGTTTGGTTTATTTTAGGTGAAGAAAAAGAAAAGAAAATGAAAAGCGTGGCCTAAGAAGTGTGACACAAGAGAAGAAAAGCGTGGCAAAGGAAAGGGGAAGTGTGCCGTAACTAAAGGGAGAAGCAACTCTGCCCTCCACAAGGGCAGACTGCCCTCTAGGAGGGCAGCATTAGTGACCGAGCCAAGCATAGGCGATTCTGCCCTGCCCACTTCAAGGGCAGAGCACAAAATGGTGCCTTGGAGCCATGAGAAACAAATTCTGCCCTGCCCTTGTGGAGGGCAGGATCGTGCTCCATGAGGAAAGAAATCCAAGAGAAAATGGCACCCATGCAAGCTACAAGTTTCGAACCAAGAACCATGAGGAAGCCAAGCCTTGAGACCAATTGCCATGCCAAGAAATAAAGAAAAATGAGTAGCGTGTTTGCAAGGTCCCAGACTCGAACCCACGGCATGGAGGATTGGTCATTGCCCTGCCCTTGGCGCGGGCAGGGCAGAAATTTGAATGGCGCACCAATTTTTCTCCATGGCGCACCAAAATTTCTCCCTTGGCACGATCCTGGCGCGCGCGTTCCTCTCTGGCCGCACCAACCCAATCCTGCCCTGCCCTTGGCGCGGGCAGGGCAGCCTCCAAGGCACCAACGCGCGTCCCGCGCGCCAATCTCCTTTCCTGGCGCATCAATTTTGCATCTGGCAGCACCATCCGCGCGCGTCTCAAATTCTGGCGCATCCAAAACTCCCCGCCCTGCCCTTGGCGCGGGCAGGATCTTGTGTGGCGCACCAAGAAGCAAAACGTGCGCACCAACTCGCACCAACAAGCAACCACGCCGCACCAAATCTTTGTGCCATGCATCAATTTTCTGCCCTGCCCTCCACAAGGGCAGGGCAGCCTCCTGGAAGTGGATCTTGGGCTGAAATTCAAATTAAAAATTAATTTGAATCCAATTCTTCACCAATCCAAAAGCCCATCCAAATCCCATCATCCAAGAATAGAAAGTGTATAAATAGGACTTAGTTTGATGTAATTGGGGCTGGACTTTTCACCTCTTTTAGCTACCTTGGCACTCACTTTTAAATTTTCAATTACTTTGCAATTTTACTTGCTTTCACCTTCTGGAAAGAATTTGACCAAGAACTAAGAGGATCAAAGGAGAGTCTCCTTCCTCGAATCTCTTGGGCAATTCTACTTTCTGTTCTCTGAGTATTGGGTGTGTGAAATTGGGGAAATTCTGTCCCAATTCCCATTCAATCTCTCTGCATTAATTTTACTGCACAATTCACTTTCAATTCTGTTATTCAATTGCTTCTTCTTCAATTTTCTGTCAATTGCTTACTGAATCTAGATCTGGGAAGGAAATTGGGTCTTAGGCTTTGCTACCTAAGCCCTTGGGATCCTGAGATCACTTTTGGTTCATCTGTGAACCTCTGCAGAATTTTACTTGAATTCTGTTGCATGCTTATTGCTTTTGATCTACTTTCTGCCCAACCATTTACTGTAATTCACTTGTTCTTTGTTTAATTCTTGCAATCACATTCCTCAATTCCCTTTTATATTCAAGTCATTTACCTTTCTTGCCATTTAAGTTACTGCAATTTAAGTTTCTTGCACTTTAAGTTTCAGTCATTTACCTTTCTTGCTCTTTAAGTTTCTGCACTTTTACTTCTCTGTTCTTTATTTTACTGCAATTTTCCCTTTTCCCTTTTACTTTTAATGTCATTTACTTTCTGTTCAACACAAACAACTCAACCAAAGCTTGATTCGCTTGACTAAATCACCCACCGAACTAAAATTGCTCAATCCTTCAATCCCTGTGGGATCGACCTCACTCACGTGAGTTATTATTACTTGATGCGACCCGGTACACTTGCCGGTGAGTTTTGTGTTGGATCGCTTTCCACACATCACGTACGTGTGGGAGACGCCTACGCGTCGCTAGCTCATCCACGCGTACGCGTGGAGGGCGCGCACGTGTCGATTACCTGACGCAAATCAAACCCAGCGCGCCCCTTTTTTGTTTTTCACTTCTCTTCCATTCTTCTGTCTTCATTCTTGCATTTCTCTCTCCTCTTCTTCTCCCATCTTCCACCGTTCTTGTCTCCGGCGACCCTCTTCGTCGGCCATCACCACCTCCGGCGGCTCCATAATTTCTTTCTCTGTGTTCTCATATTTTCTATCCACACTCCACCTTACTTTCTCCCCCTTCTCAAGGTTTTACTTCTCCTTCTTCTTCTCTTCTGTCTTCTTTTAAATTCTCCTTTTCTAATTACATTTAGTTGCATGTTCTTTTTACATTTTCTTACTCTCTTGCTTTCCATATTAGTTGCATGATTTTATAACTTGGTTCTTGCTTGTCTGCGTTCTTTCTTTTCTTATTTTTCCAAGGGTGTTGGAATTTGAGTCTTACCTTACTTTGATAAATCCTCTTGTTATTTCTTGATGCCTTTGTGACTATGTGGTGTTGTGTTGTTGTTTGGTATTTCATTTGGGGTTCTACATGATTGAATTTTTCCTACTTGCTCATTGCCTGAATATTGCACACCAAGTGTTTGATGAAATACACCTATACCATTTTGGGTTAAATTTAACCTTATGCTCTCAACTTGGTGCTTCTTCTTCTTACCCTTGCTCCTTTCTATGAGCATTAAACCTATTTTGTTTTATGTTTCTCATTCTTATGCTCATTTACAATGACTTGCTTCATTATTATTTATGCTTCAGGTTATCCTTCTCATACCTTATTGCATGCCTTACTCACTCTTGCATCCTATGCTATGAGCTAAACCCCTCTCACAAAAGGCAAAGACAATTGTTCCTATTGATGAAAAAGAGAAGGGCAATCTGGCAAGGGACTTCTCAAGGTTCCCCAACCGCTTCTGTGAACTCGTGTTCCCCGCCATGGTTGAAAGGAACTATTATTCCGAGCACTTACTCGCTCCTCCGGACCATATTGCTCATTCTGTGATGCCCCGCATTGAGCGGTGAAGATGGGGGTTTCTCCTGCGGAAACCATAAGAGATTAACCTCTCTTGGGGGGTAGAGTTTTACACCAATTACCATCTCCCATCTCTTCAGTCAATATACGTGCGCCGGAAGCAAGTCCCGATTTTAGAAGAGGCTATTTAGGGAGTGCTTAATGTTTTACCAGTACCAGAAGAAATGGATGGTTACCAAGAGCTCCTATAATGGCGGAATGAGTTTGGGTTTGATTGGGACTCGATTCTTCGAGTCATTGCTGAGCCAGAGACATTTTGGACACAAGGACGACTCTGGATGCGACCCAAGTGCATTAATGCACACTACCTCACTGTGGAGGCTAGAGATTGGGCTCAAATCCTATTGTACTATGTGCTGCCTAGCACCCACAAGTCGTCCTTCACGGCAGACCTCGCCCTCCTTGTTTGGTGCGGACTCACGGAAAGACCAGTCAACATTTCTCTCCTTATCTGACAAGCGATGGGTCGAGTCCATGCCAAAGGTAATCTACTATTTTCTGTACTGGTATTCGATTTAGTTGCTGCTGCTGGTGTTCCTTGCGAAGCTACGGACATGAAAGCCATGATTTCGGCAAAGGGCAATGTCATCCCAAGCGGGAAATATTTTCAACCTCCCGTTGACACCGTGAGCCTTGACATGGCCCCTCCATCTACCGTTCCTACCACCTCGTCTGCACCACCACAAAGATCCACCCACCAACAGCTTGAGGATCTCTATAAGAAGATGGATAGATATAAACGGTGGAACCAACACTGATTTGCTTATATAAAGAAGCTTTTGAGTTTTGTGACCCCATCTGTGGAGGAACCGGAGATGTCCACACCCACCTCGTACTTAAGCGGAGATAGCACTCACGAACGGGATATTGGAAGTTCCAAACTCGATCACACATTGCACCTTGCTAGTAGCATGGAGGACCATGCTAATTCTTAAGTGTGGGAAGTTCGTTCGACCGATCTCTGTGGGTAATAATCTCTTCCTTTCAACATCTGTGGACTTCATTTTTTTTTGTTTTGTTAATTAGCACACATTGCATGTTTAGTTAGTTTTTACTTTTGAACTCTTTTGTTTAGGTAATAATCTTTTTGCTAGGACTACTTGGTTAGGGTGATGACCCCTTTCCAAGAAAATGTGTTTTTAGGGCACCCCACCAAAAAAAAGAATTTTTTTTTGTGATAAACTTGCTTGAAGAATGTATTTTGGAACGTGGTTGTTGAGTCAAGAACACAAGCATGTGAGCTTTGAGCCCATTATGTGGTTACATCTTATAACCACTTATTTTCATTCTTGTGTGCATCGTACTCCTTCTATGATTGTAATCCTTCCTTTGTCTGATTCTATATATCCATTACTTTCTGTATACATTCATGTACATGATTGAGGCCATCAATTAAAATAACCCATTTACCCAAATAGCCTTACCTTTTATCTTCCATTGTTAGCCAACTTTGAGCTTATGCTTAGCCCATTTGTTCTTAATTTTAGCTAATTACAAGCTTTAAGCAAAAAATAATATATGTCCCTTGTTTGGAGTGAGAGTGCTCATCATTCAAGTTTAGGAGAGCTGGAAACATTGGTTTGAATAAAAGTGTATTTTTTGTATTTTTGTCAAAATTTTGGGAATTGGGTACATACTCATGTATTAAATGATTGAACCATGATGACAAGTCATCATATGCTAGCTTTGCAAGCATTTTTCACTTGTTTCATTAGGTTTTATGCACTTTCTTGCATTGTAAGCAAGTAATTTGGAGTGGAATTGCATAGTTTTATTGAATCAATCAACCACCCTTTAATTGACACAAAATCATGAGGTTTAAGCTAAAATTAATTGGTTTTTAAATGAATTTTAAACCTTGTGAATTTGGTGATACTTTGATTGGTTATTTTGGTTACTTGTAGGTGAAGAAAAGAAAAAAAATAAAGAAATGCGTGGCCTAAAGGAAGGAAGAAGCATGGCACAACACAAGGAGCAAGAGCCTAAAGCTCTTGCCAAGAGCTTAGAGCTCTCACAAGGAGCTCTACTTCAATGGGCCAAGGCCAAGCAAGGGAAAGCTAGGCTCTCCATGAGAACCGAGCGCTACATCAACATGGAGACAAGGCCAAAAGTTTCAAAGCTCAGCTCTTCCCAAGAGCTTTATCGGGCATGTCTCAAGAAAAATCAAAGAAGAAAAGCTTGCTAGTGCATTCACCAAGTTTGAACCTTGCACCTAAGGAGCCAAGAGAGGCGCTACTCCAAGGAAAATTAACCAAAAAGCATTCACCAAGACCTGAATCTTGCACCTGAGGGATAACAAGAAGGCGCTACTCCAATGAGGGCAAGGGCGCTCAGTTGCTTTACTTAACTAAGCGCTACCTTATATTGCTAGGCATAAAGAAAATTGGCTCCACAAAATGCATTCACTAGGAATCAAAGTGGGGGCCTCACTCAAACAACAAGTAGCGCTGCGCTCTCATACATAACTGAGCTCTACTCACACCACTTTGCAAGGGAATTGGGCCAAGGAAATTTGGCACCAATTTGGCTCACTCGAGGGTTCGAACTTGGAGTTGCACTAAGGACAAAGAGCAAGCTCAGCTCTTGCCAAGAGCTGAGCGCTACTCCCCTTGTTTCAGGAAGCATGATGCGCGCAACATTGGCACAAGGCAAGGAGCAAAGCTCCGCTCGTTACAAGAACCGAGCCTAGCCCTGGGAGCAACACCCATGGGCTAGGAAATTCAATTAAATTGCCAAATTAATTCACTTCTTCACCATATTTAGAAGCCCACCCAAATTCTGAAATCCAAAATAGGAAGTGTATAAATAGATGTTAGTTAGATTTAGAGAGGACTTTTTTTTTCCTTTAGATCATTTTTAGAACCTTTTCATTTTTGGAGTTGACCCTTATTTGGAATTTTCATTTTCTCTGAAATTTAGCTTTAAATTGGAAGGAGAATTGAATTCTTCTCCTCTGGGTTTTCTTCTTCTATTTTTTTTGCACACTTTGCTTTAAGTCTTGGGTGTTGAGAATTGAAGAAATTCTGTTTCAATCTCACCTTGAGATCTCTTTGTTCATTTTACTGCATAATTCAAGGATTTGTATTTTGATCTACTTTTCTCTACTGAATTTCATCTTTAATTCTTCTGCAATTATTTTCTGATTGGATCAAGGAAGGCAGTAAGATCTTGACCCCTGAGATCTGCATTTTCTGTTTAATGCATCTGTTATATGCTTCTTCAAGATATTTTATTTTTTTTATTTGAGATCTGTTTCATTTCAAGTCATCTTTTACTTTTCTGATAATTTCAATTTACTTTTCCTTGTTTAAATTCTGCATTCCCAGCTCCCTGAGCCCTTTAATATTCAAGCAATTTACATTTCTTGCACTCTAAGCTTCAGCTATTTACATTTCTTGCGATCTAAGTCACTGTCATTTACTTTACTTGTTATTTAAGATTCAGCTTTTTAATTCTTCTGCACTTTAAATTCTTGTCAATTTCCCTTCTCCCTTTTATATTTCATGCAATTTAGCTTATGTCACATATAAATCACTCAAATCAACTCTTGTTTGCTTGACTAAATCAACCACCTAACTAAAATTGCTCAATCCTTCAATCCCTGTGGGATCGACCTCACTCATGTGAGTTATTATTACTTGATGAGACCCGGTACACTTACCGGTGAGTTTTGTGTTGGATCGTTTTCCTCACATCAAACCACATGAATTGGAACCATTGTACATAATCCCTCAAAGGAGAAAAAGCAAAAGAAAGATGAAAGAAAAAAGAAGAAGAAACAAAAAAGTGAAAGAAACAATAACAATGCATATGGAATAACAATGCATATGGAATTTTAATTAAAGAGAATGCATGAGTATGTGAATTAAAGAGAATGCATGAATATGTGAAAAAGTGGGAATCATGGGTAGCTAGGCATTGTATTAGAATTGTATAGGTTGTTGTAGGTGTTTAGTGAGAGCTTAAGTTAATTAAAGATTCAAATTCTAAGCTCACTTGACCATATACACCGTCACCTTCACCTTAGCCCCATTACAACCTATGAATAAGACCTCATGATACTTGTATGCATGCATTGAATAATTGCTAACTGTTAGATGAAAGACTGGTGCACGAAATTGCAATCACACTTTTGCAATCCCGCACAACTAACCAGCAAGTGCACTGGGTCGTCCAAGTAATACCTTACGTGAGTAAGGGTCGATCCCACGGAGATTGTCGGCTTGAAGCAAGCTATGGTTATCTTGTAAATCTTAGTCAGGATATCAGAAATTATCAGGGTTGATTGTGAAAAGCAAAAGAACATGAAATAAGTACTTGTTATGCAGTAATGGAGAATAGGTTGAGGTTTTGGAGATGCTCCATCTTCTGAATCTCTGCTTTCCTACTGTCTTCTTCATCAAACACGCAAAGCTCCTTCCATGGCAAGCTGTATGTAGGGTTTCACCGTTGTCAATGGCTACCTCCCATCCTCTCAGTGGAAATGTTCAACGCACCCTGTCACGGCACGGCTATCCATTTGTTGGTCCTCAATCAGGCCGGAATAGAATCCAGTGATTCTTTTGCGTCTGTCACTAACGCCCCGCCTTCAGGAGTTTGAAGCTCGTCACAGTCATTCGATCATTGAATCCTACTCAGAATACCACAGACAAGGTTTAGACCTTCCGGATTCTCTTGAATGCCGCCATCAGTTCTAGCTTATACCACGAAGATTCTGGTTAAAGAATCTAAGAGATATCTACTCAATCTAAGGTAGAACGGAGGTGGTTGTCAGGCACGCATTCATGGTTGAGAGTATGATGAGTGTCACAGTTCATCACATTCATCCGAGTTAAGAACAAGTGATATCTTAGAACGGAAGCAAGCATGACTGAATAAGAAACAGTAGTAATTGCATTAATCCATCAAGACACAGCAGAGCTCCTCACCCCCAACCATGGGGTTTAGAGACTCATGCTATGGAAGGTACACAAAGAAACATGTAAAGTGTCATCAGGTACAGATACAATGTCAAAAGATCCTATTAATAGTAAACTAGTAACCTAAGGTTTACAGAAATGAGTAAATGACAGAAAAATCCACTTTCGGGCCCACTTGGTGTGTGCCTGGGCTGAGCATTGAAGCTTTCATGTGTAGAGACCTTTTCTGGAGTTAAACGCCAGCTTTCATGCCAGTTTGGGCGTTTAACTCCAACTTTTATGCCAGTTCCAGCGTTAAACGTTGGAAATTCTGAGGCTGATTTGCCAAGCCGGTTTGGGCCATCAAATCTCGGGCAAAGTATGGACTATTATAAATTGCTGGAAAGCTCAGGATGTCTACTTTCCAATGCCGTTGAGAGCGCACCAATTGGGCTTCTGTAGCTCCAGAAAATCCACTTCGAGTGCAGGGAGGTCAGAATCCAACAGCATCTGCAGTCCTTTTCAGTCTCTGAATCAGATTTTTGCTCAGGACCCTCAATTTCAGTCAGAAAATACCTGAAATCACAGAAAAACACACAAACTCATAGTGAAGTCCAGAAAAGTGAATTTTAGCTAAAAATTAATAAAAATATACCAAAAACTAACTAGATCATACTGAAAACATACTAAAAACAATGCCAAAAAGCGTACAAATTATCCGCTCATCACAACACCAAACTTAAATTGTTGCTTGTCCCCAAGCAACTGAAAATCAAAATAGAATAAAAAGAAGAGAATATACTATAGACTCCAAAATATCAAAGAGACATAGTTCCAATTAGATGAGCGGGACTAGTAGCTTTTTGCTTCCGAACAGTTTTGGCATCTCACTCTATCCTTTGAAGTTCAGAATGATTGGCATCTATAAGAACTCAGACTCAGATAGTGTTATTGATTCTCCTAGTTAAGTATAATGATTCTTGAACATAGCTAGTGTATGAGTCTTGGCTGTGGCCCAAAGCACTCTGTCTTCCAGTATTACCACCGGATACATACATGCCACAGACACATAATTGGGTGAACCTTTTTAGATTGTGACTCAGCTTTGCTAGAGTCCCCAATTAGAGGTGTCCAGGGTTCTTAAGCACACTCTTTCTGCCTTGGTTCACAACTTTAATTTTTTTATTTTTTTATTTTTATTTTTTTATTTTTTTTTATTTTTTTATTTTTTTATTTTTTTTTTGTATTCACTGCTTTTTCTTGCTTCAAGAATCACTTTGATGATTTTTTCAGATCCTCAATAACAGTTCTCCTTTTCCATCATTCTTTCAAGAGCCAACAATTTTAACATTCTTAAAACAACAAATTCAAGAGACATATGCACTGTTCAAGCATTCATTCAGAAAACAAAAAGTATTGTCACCACATCAAACTAATTCAACTAGTTTCAAGGATAAGTTTCGAAATCCTGTACTTTTTGTTCTTTTGTGATTAAAGCATTTTTCATTTAAGAGAGGTGATGGATTCATAGGACATTCATAGCTTTAAGGCATAAATTTTAAATTTTATTAATTATGAATTAAGAACAAGACTCAAAAATAGATATATGATGAGACTAAAAAATAAAAATAGAAAACAAAATAAAAAAAAACGCAGAAAATAGGCTCCTAATGATAGAGGTTTTCACAGAGTTAGGACTCAACAACCTTGATTTTGAGAAGTGGATGCTCCCTCAACTTGAGAGGAGAGCTTTTGGCGTTTCATCTCTTGGAGTTCACGCCCCTGCTTCTCTTGTTCCTTTAGCAATTTGCAGAGCATGCAGTTCTGATTCTGCTGTTCTTCCTTAAGTTGCTCCATAGTCTCTTGCAACTTGGTGATAGATGCTTCTAGGCTGGCCCAGTAGCCAATTTCAGGAAATTCAAGGAGGAACTCCTGCGCCCTCCTTTTGATAGAGTTGTCTTGCATTTGTCCTTCCATTGACTTCTTGGTGATTGGGTGTTCAATGGGTATGAATTCATCTACTCCCATCTTCACCCCAGCCTCTTTACAGAGCAAGGAGATCAAGCTTGGGTAAGCCAATTTGGCTTCAGTGGAATTCTTATTTGCAATTGTGTAGATCTCACAAGCAATCACATGATGAACCTCCACTTCTTTTCCAAGCATAATGCAATGAATCATCACTGCTCTCTTGATAGTGACCTCAGAACGGTTGCTAGTGGGCAGTATGGAATGCCCAATAAAGTCTAGCCAACCTCTTGTAATTGGTTTGAGGTCTCCCCTCTTGAGTTGGTTTGGGACACCCTTAGAATTGGTTATCCACTTAGTTCCAGGGAGGCATATGTCCTCTAGAACTTGATCCAACCCTTTATCTGCTCTCACCATCCTCCTATTAAAGGATTCAGGATCATCTTGCAGTTGAGGCAATTTGAAGATTTCTCTTATTTTGTCCAGATGGAAGTACATAACTTTCCCTCTGACCATGGTTCTGTAGGTATGGTAAGCAGTTCCAGTCATTCTCTGCTTATCTGTTAACCACAGATTTGAGTAGAATTCCTGAACCATGTTCCTTCCAACCTTTATCTCAGGATTGGTTAGAACTTCCCATCCTCTGTTTCGAATTTGCTCTTGGATCCCCGGATATTCATCTTCTTTCAGATCAAATTTAACTTCCGGGATCACTGACCTCAGACCCATTATCTTGTGATAATGGTCTTCATGTTCTTTGGTTAAGAACTTCTCTTGGTTCCAAAGATTCTTTGGATTATTCTCTTTCTTTCCTCTTAAATTGGTTTGTTTTCCCTTAGGAGCCATGATCTTGATGAATCTTGGCTTAGTGATCACGGAAAAGCACACCAAACTTAGAGGTTTGCTTGTCCTCAAGCAAAAGAAAGGAAGGAAGAGAGAGAGAGGAGAAGCAAATTCGAATGGTATGGGCAATTAGGGGTCCAAACGTGTATTTATAAGGTGGGGAGGAGAGATTTCGAAAAAAAGAAGAGTTTGAGAGAAGATTTGAGAAGATATGGAAAGAATTTGAGAGAAAGGTGAGTTTTTGAACAAGATTTGGAATTGATTTGAAATAGATTTGAAGAATGGTTTTGATTTTTGAAGATTTGAAAGTGAATGATGAAAGTTGAAGTGTGATTTTGTAGAAAAGTATGGGTGAGAAAAGGAAAGTTTGAAAAAATTTGGTTTGAAAACAAAATTGTGGTCCCCCCACCTTTCTGGCGTTAAACGCCCAGAATGGCACCCATTCTGGCGTTTAACGCCCATTTGTTGCCCCTTTTGGGCGTTTAACGCCCAGCCAGGTGCCCTGGCTGGCGTTAAACGCCAGAATTCCTTTATCACTGGGCGTTTTTCTAAATGCCCAGGATGCTGCACACCTGGCGTTAAACGCCCAGAATGGTGCCCATTCTGGCGTTTAACGCCTAAAATGGCACCTTTACTGGCGTTAAATGCCCAGAATGGTGCCCATTCTGGCGTTTAACGCCCAAAATGCCCCTTACTGGCATTTTTTTGCCAGTAAGCTCTTTTTCTCTGCTTTTTGAGCTGAATCCTTCTGTAACTCTGTGAATTCCTTCATTTTTGAAACTTGCCTCTGTAAAAACAAATCATATAACCTCCTAATGACTGGGTTGCCTCCCAACAAGCGCTTCTTTACTGTCTTTAGCTGGACCTTTGCTGAGAATCACTCAAGTCTCAGTTTTGAGCATTCCTGCTCAAAATTGCTTTCAAGATAATGCTTGATTCTCTGTCCATTAACAATGAACTTTTTGTCAGAATCAATATCTTGAAGCTCAACATATCCATATGGTGACACTCCTGTAATCACATACGGACCCCTCCACCGGGATTTAAGTTTTCCTGGAAACAATCTGAGCCTAGAGTTGAAGAGCAGAACTTTTTGTCCTGGCTCAAAGACTCTGGATGACAACTTCTTGTCATGCCATTTCTTTACCTTTTCCTTATAAATTTTTGCATTTTCAAAGGCATTGAGTTTGAACTCCTCTAGCTCATTTAGCTGGAGTAATCTTTTTTCACCAGCCAACTGAGCATCCATGTTCAGGAATCTGGTTGCCCAGTAGGCTTTATGTTCCAGTTCCATGGGCAGATGACAGGCCTTTCCATACACCAGTTGGTATGGAGAGGTTCCTATAGGAGTCTTGAATGCTGTTCTGTATGCCCACAGAGCATCATCTAAGCTCTTTGCCCAATCCTTTCTTCAGGCTATCACAGTCCGTTCTAGGATTCTTTTTAGCTCTCTGTTAGAGACTTCAGCTTGCCCATTTGTCTGTGGATGATACGGAGTTGCCACTTTGTGGCTAATTTCATATCTAACCATAGCAGAGTATAGCTGTCTATTGCAGAAATGAGTGCCCCCATCACTGATTAGTACTCTGGGGACACCAAACCTGCTGAAGATGTGTTTCTGGAGGAATTTCAGCACGGTCTTGGTATCATTAGTGGGTGTAGCAATTGCTTCTACCCACTTAGATACATAGTCCACTGCCACCAGAATGTAAGTGTTTGAGTATGATGGTGGGAATGGACCCATGAAGTCAATTCCCCATACATCAAACAATTCTATCTCTAATATCCCTTGTTGAGGCATGGCATATCCGTGAGGCAAGTTACCAGCTCTTTGGCAACTGTCACAGTTACGCACAAACTCTCGGGAATCTTTATAGAGAGTAGGCCAGTAGAAGCCACATTGGAGGACTTTAGTGGCTGTTCGCTCACTTCCAAAATGTCCTCCATACTTGCTATAGGATCCTTTGTGCTTCTTCTCTGGGTACACATCTGCGGATCACTCCGTCTGCACATCTCTTAAAGAGATATGGCTCATCCCATAGGTAGTACTTGGCATCTGAAATTAATTTCTTTCTTTGCACTCTGCTGTACT
Organism: Arachis stenosperma; assembly: GCF_014773155.1. Lineage (NCBI taxonomy): Eukaryota > Viridiplantae > Streptophyta > Magnoliopsida > Fabales > Fabaceae > Arachis > Arachis stenosperma. Next base: position 81,652,900 of record NC_080385.1, on the reverse strand, counting down.
CCTGGGGTATGAACCTCACAGCTTTATAGTTTGCAATATCTGCAAACCATGGAGCTTCCTGAATGGCAAAGAGTTGCTCATCAGGGAAAGTCTCAGAGATCTCAGTAGAAGGGAGGGACGCCCCAGCTACTGGTTCTATTCGGGACAGATGATCAGCTACCTGGTTCTCTGTCCCTTTTCTGTCTCTTATTTCTATGTCAAACTCTTGCAGAAGCAACACCCATCTTATTAGCCTGGGTTTTGAATCCTGCTTTGTGAGTAAGTATTTAAGAGCAGCATGGTCAGTGTACACAATCACTTTGGATCCCACTAGGTAGGATCTAAACTTGTCAATGGCATAGACCACTGCAAGTAATTCTTTTTCTGTGGTTGTGTAATTCTTCTGTGCGTCATTTAGAACACGGCTAGCATAATAAATGACATGCAGAAGTTTGTTATGCCTCTATCCCAACACTGCACCAATGGCATGATCACTGGCATCACACATTAATTCAAATGGCAATGTCCAATTTGGTGCAGAGATGACTGGTGCTGTGACCAGCTTAGCTTTCAGGGTCTCAAACGCCTGCTGACACTGTGTGTCAAACACAAATGGCGTGTCAGCAGCTAGCAGGTTACTCAAAGGTTTTGCAATTTTCGAAAAATCCTTTATGAACCTTCTGTAGAATCCTGCATGCCCCAGAAAGCTTCTGATTGCCTTAACATTGGCAGGTGGTGGTAATTTTTCAATTACCTCTACCTTTGCCTTATCCACCTCTATTCCCTTGCTTGAAATTTTGTGCCCAAGGACAATTTCTTCAGTCACCATAAAGTGACATTTCTCCCAGTTTAAAACCAGGTTAGTCTCTTGGCACCTTTTCAGGACAAGTGCTAGGTGATTAAGACATGAGCTGAATGAGTCTCCATATACTGAGAAGTCATCCATGAAGACTTCCAGGAATTTCTCCACCATATCAGAGATGATGGATAGCATACATCTCTGAAAGGTTGCAGGAGCATTGCACAGACCAAAAGGCATCCTTCTGTAGGCAAACATGCCAGAAGGGCAAGTAAATGCTGTTTTCTCTTGGTCTTGAGGATCTACTGCAATTTGGTTGTAACCTGAATAGCCATCCAAAAAGCAGTAATAATCATGACCAGCTAGTCTCTCTAGCATTTGGTCTATGAATGGTAGAGGAAAATGATCCTTTCTGGTGGCTGTATTGAGCCTTCTGTTGTCAATACACATACGCTACCCTGTGACTGTTCTTGTAGGAACCAGTTCATTTTTTTTATTATGAACCACTGTCATGCCTCCCTTTTTGGGGACAACTTGGACAGGGCTCACCCAGGGGCTATCAGAAATAGGATAAATAATCCCAGCCTCTAGTAATTTAGTGACCTCTTTCTGCACCACCTCCTTCATGGCTGGATTTAGCCTCCTCTGTGGTTGGACCACTGGTTTGGCATTATCCTCCAACAGGATCTTGTGCATGCATCTAGCTGGGCTAATGCCCTTAAGATCACTTATGGACCACCCAAGAGCTGTCTTGTGTGTCCTTAGCACTTGAATCAGTGCTTCCTCTTCCTGTGGATTTAAAGCAGAGCTTATAATCACTAGAAAAGTGTCACCCTCTCCCAGAAATGCATACTTCAGGGATGGTGGTAGTGGTTTAAGTTCAGGTTTGGGAGGCTTATCCTCCTCCTGAGGAATTTTCGAAAATTCCTTTGTTTCCTGTGGTTCTTCTTGATCAGGTTGAGCATCCTTGAAGATGTCTTCAAGCTCTGATTCTAGGCTTTCAGTCATATTGATCTCTTCCACCAAAGAGTCAATAATGTCAGCGCCCATGCAGTCATTTGGTGTGTCTGGATGCTGCATAGCTTTCACAGCATTCAACTTGAACTCATCCTCATTGACTCTCAGGGTTACTTCCCCTTTTTGTACATCAATGAGAGTTCGTCCAGTTGCTAGGAAAGGTCTTTTGATGCGTTTGCATATTTTCTATATTAGTTATTTAGTTTAAGTAGTTTTAGCTTAATTTCATTCATTTTCTCTAATTAAACAAGTCCTTTTATGAGTTTTATCTTCATGCATGAAAACACCAAGGAACATGTTGATTCTAGCCAAATTCATACAAATGATTTAAAGAATACATATATGAATGAGTATGAATGAATCTCATGAAATTTATTGCATGAATTGGTAAAACTTTGAAGCCATTTCCTTTGTTGATGATAGGTGATGAAACAAGGAAGCATGGAGGCAAGAAGTTGGCGTTGCCAACTTGGAAAAAAGGGGCGTTTTTATGGACAACGCCAGGCAACCAAGAAGAAGAAGTTGGCGTTGCCAACTTGGGAATAGGGTGCGTTATTGAGGACAACGCCAGGCAGCCCTGGAGAAGCAAAGTTGGCGTTGCCAACTTGAGGAATAGGCTGCGTTGTTGAAGGCAACGCCAGGCAGCCTTGGAAGAGAAGTTGGCGTTGCCAACTTGGAGAAAGGAGTGAGTTTTTATGGGCAACGCCAAGCACAAGAATGAAGCCTTGAAGAGGAGCTCGAGGGCGTTGCCAACGCCAAGAACCATAGGCGTTATTCAAGGCAACGCCAAGCAACTTTGGCACCATAGGAAACAACCTCGAGCACGTTGCCAACGCCACTATCATTGGCGTTATCCTTGGCAACGCCAGAAATGGTTGCTTGGCTAGGCACCAAGTCTTGGGTGCCAGCCAAGTTGCCAACGCCAGGGACATGCATCATTCACGTTGCCAACGCCAGGGACATGCACCATTCAAGTTGCCAACGCCAGGGACATGCATCATTCACGTTGCCAACGCCAAGACATGGCACCATCCAAGTTGCTAACGCCAGGGAGGAGTGCCAACCACGTTGCCAACGCCAGCCTCTATAGGCGTGTTCAAGGCCAACGTGGGAAGCAATATTTGGAGCTAGGAAAGAGCATCGAGCACGTTGCCAACGTGCTGAAGAGAAGGAGTGTTTGGTAACAACGCCAGGAAGCTTTGGATGGTGAAGAGCACGTTGCCAACTTGGAATATAGGGGCGTTATCCACAACAACTCCAACAAGACAGCCTGACCATGTCCCCTTCAATGGAAGATATCTTGAGCTACAGAGATCCAAATTGAGTGCTTCCAGTTGCGTTGGAAAGCTAACATTCAGAGCTTTCCAACCATATATAATAGTCTATGGTGGAGCACAAAATGGAAGCCAAACCAGAGTCATCTTTAGGCCTTGAAAACAAGAACATGAAGTTGAAATTCAAGAAGGCTAGAGATGAGCCTTGGAGTGGGGCACGAGCACGTTGCCAACGTGCTAGCAAGGGTGCGTTTTTGGCAACAACGCCAGCCTCATTTCCCTGCTTTGGGAGGCTCTAGGCACGGGCACGTTGCCAACTTGGCAAAATGGGTGCGTTTTTGGCAACAACTTGGCAGCTTGACCTTACCTTCTTTGAGGAACCATAACTTGAGCTAGGAAGGTCCAATTGAGGTGATTCCAGTGGCATTGGAAAATAGACATCAAGAGCTTTCCAATGATGTATAGTAGTCCATATTGAAGCAGAAGGTTGACACTCAAATTCTGGGCTACATTTAGCATGAAAGTAGAGCCAAGAAGAGGAGAAGCAAGTTGTTAGCAACAACTTGGGCTAGCAACGCCCAAGCCTCAAAGCTAACTCCCAGGAAATTGTGATGCACGTTGCCAACGTGCATTAAGGCCAGCGTTATTGACAAAAACGCCAAGCCAATGGGCCAGAAGCATGATGAATGAACTCTTCCTTTCCAAGTCTAGCAACACTTCTTCCAATTGAGCCAAGAATTCAACAAAGAGGAAGCCCATATTTCCAACCCAATTCAAGATCTTTGAAAGAGTTTTGGAACTAGTATAAATAGAGATTGAGTTTGTACTTTTCAACACTTTTGGACACTTAGAATTTTAGACTCTTAGCACTTTATTTTAAGAACTCTTTGGTACTTCCGGGAGGAGACCCGGAGAGCTATTTTGGGGTTCTTCTTGGAACTTCTCTTCTTCATTTTCTTAAGCTTTAAGCATTTCCTTATTCTTCTTCATCTTTCTTTGCATTTAGTTTAATTTTGGTTTATGGCAATTGTTGTTGAAATTGGAGCAATGACTCACTAAACCCCACTTTCATTAGGGGGAAGAGCTCTGCTAGTTGAAATGTATTGGTGAACACATCTTCTCCTCCTCAATTCTAGTGGTTGATCTAAAGAGGAAACTCTTGTTCTTCAAAGATTCAACCACCATCGAGAGAGGGGTTAATCTATATGAATTATGTGGTGAATTTGAGGAATGAGCCACATAATTCAGTTTAGAGTTCATCCTTTCATGATTTCTTTAATCAATACACCTTGGTTAGTATGTGAGATGTAACTCTCCTTGGTTGAGATTATAGAAATTGTGTGGCTGGATTAGATTTGAGCATCATCTCTTCTCATGAACAAATAGATCACGAGAGTGGCATTTGGTTATGTTGAGAGAAATTGAATCACCAAGAGATTGGGATTCAATTACCCACTTGTCATGGATCTATGCCCATGATTGAGAAGGATTTGACTAACATCAATTCATGAACACTAGCATCTCTGATCCCTAATGATCTTCTCTACCATCAATTCTTATTTCTATTGCCTCTAGTTGTTTAATTTCCCACAACCCAATTCCCTTTTACATTCGGTCACTTTATTCTTCTTGTCTTTTACATTTTGTTCCTTTAATTCTTGCTATTTACCCTTATGTTCTTTAAATTTCTGCAACCTTTAAATTCCTTGCCTTTTATTTTTGATGTCATTTAAGTTTCTTGCACTTTAAGTTTACTTTCATTTTATTTCTATATTCATGTCCTTAAATTCCTTGCAATTTAAATTCCTGCACTTATGTTCAAAAGTCATAATGCTCATAAAAATCAAAATCATATTTGCTTGACTAAATTTACCATTTAATTAAAGTTGCTTAATCTACCAATCCTCGTGGGATCGACCTCACTCTAAGTGAGTTTTACTACTTGATACGACCCGGTATACTTGCCGGTTGTACGTAAATCTAATTTTTACGTATCAAGTTTTTGGCGCCGTTGCCGGGGATTGGAAAAGATTGACAATAATTAAGTGAATGGTAATTTAGATTAAGCATTTTTTTTAGTACTTTTGTTAAGCCCACTAACTGTTTGATACTTTGTTTCACTAACTCTAATTCCACTCTAACTCTAGAGTGTCTCACTTGTGATTTTGGTTCTATTTGTGTATGTCAGGAGCTAGTAGACGTAACATTGAGGACGAGAGAACCCTCCGAAGGATAAGGAGAGTAGAAAGAGGAAAGGGAATAGTTGGTGAAGAGGATTCAGAGGGAGAAGATCAAGTCATGGAGGATGAGATGCACAATCCTGGAGGGGTCAACAACAACGATAGACCACCTAGAAGGGTGCTATCTTCTTATACCATCCCTGATCCAAGACATTATGGGAGTAGTATTGCCACTCCTCCAGTTCAGGCCAATAACTTTGAGTTGAAACCTCAGCTCATCACTTTGGTACAGAACAACTGCTCTTATGGAGGGGGACCTCTTGAAGACCCAAATCAACATCTATCTGTTTTTCTGAGGATATGCAATACAGTGAAGACAAATGGAGTGCATCCAGATGTCTACAAGTTGTTACTATTTCCATTCTCTTTGAGGGATAAAGCCACTCAATGGCTAGAATCATTCCCCAAGGAAAGCCTCAATGATTGGAATGACCTGATGGGCAGATTTCTAGCAAAGTTTTACCCACCTCAAAGAATCATCAAATTGAAGACAGAGGTACAAACTTTCAGGCAAATGGAAGGGGAGTCATTGTATGAAGCCTGGGAGAGATATAAGGCACTCATGAGAAGATGTCCACCTGACATGTTTAGTGACTGGGTCAAACTCCAAAACTTCTATGAAGGTTTAAACTTAGAAGCAAGGAAGGGATTAGACTACTCATCAGGAGGATCACTTAACATGATGAAAACTGCCGAGAAGGCTCAAGACCTCATTGAGATTGTGGCAAACAATCAATATTATTACTCATCAGAGAGGCAGCATAATCCGACCCCAAAAAAAGGTGTAATGGAGCTCGAAGGTGTTGATGCTATCTTGGCACAAAACAGGTTAATGCACCAACAAATCCAACAACAAATGGAGATGATAACAAAGAGAATGGATGGTTTCCAGCTAGCATCAGTGAACACAACAAATCAACCATTACTTGAATGGAGCCAAGGTGAAGGGACCACTGTTGAACAACCACAAGAGCAAGTTCAATACATGCAGAATACTTCAAATTCTCAGGATGAATTTCATGGTGATACATACAACTCATCTTGGAGAAATCATCCCAATCTAAAGTGGGGTGAAAACCATTGGCAAAAGAACAACAACCACAATCACTCCCGCAACACAAATAACCAAAATCACCATGCCAACAACACTAACCAATATAGAAAAACACAAAACACATATCAACACCCTCATAATAACTCACAAACTCACCAAAGTAACTTTCCTGCACCAACATCCACTTCACAAAATTACCACACTAATCCACCCAACAACTTCCAACAACAATCAACCCCCATCATACCTCTAATTGACCATCATGAGGCCAGAATCTCAAGTCTGGAAGCAACCTTGCAAGCACTTGCTCAAACCACTCAAGCCTTAGCTAAGGGACACAAGGAACATGAGGTCATCATGAAGAATATTGAGAGACAAGTGGGACAATTGGCCAAACAAGCCGAGCGACCAACCAATGTTCTTCCAAGTGATACGATACCCAACCCAAGAGACACAGAAAAAGCCATAAAATGGGAGGAGTGTAAAGCAATCACCCTGAGAAGTGGGAAGAAAGTGGAGACAGAAGCCATTACTCAGGAAGAGCACATCAAAGAAGGCTTAAAAGAAGAGGTGAAGGAATAAAAGCAGGAGCAAGAAACCTATACACAAAGTGATAAATTAGCTAAGAAGGAGGCAGTGAAAGCATACCAACCAATGCTCCCATACCCTCAGAGGTTTAAAGAAGAGAACAAAGAGAAGCAATATTCCAAATTCTTGGAAATATTCAAGACACTACACATCAACATCCCCTTCATTGAAGCACTTGAACAGATGCCTCTATATGCTAAGTTCATGAAGGAATTGCTAACAAAGAAAAGATCCTTGAAAGAGGGACAAACGGTTGTGATGACCAGGGAGTGTAGTGTGCCATCATCCAGAAAAAGTTGCCAAAGAAGATGAAAGACCCAGGGAGCTTTCACATCCCCTGCACAATAGGCAACATGATGATTGAGAGAGCATTTTGTGATCTTGGTGCAAGCATAAATCTGATGCCTCTATCTTTGATGAGGAAGCTTCAGATTCATGAATTGAAACCTACAAAGATAGCCCTTCAAATGGCGGATAAATCTATTCAGCAAGCACTCGGGGTTGTAGAGAATGTATTAGTAAAGGTGGACAAATTTTTCCTCCCAGTTGACTTTGTCATCCTAGACATAGAGGAAGATGACAACACTCCCATTATTCTAGGGAGGCCCTTTTTAGCCACTGCCAGGGCATTGATAGATGTCGAAAAAGGAGAATTAATGCTAAGGGTGCATGATGAGCATATAGTGTTCCATGTCTTCAAGAATTTGCAAGACTCCACCCAAGAGGAAGAGTGTATGAAGATTGATTCCATAGATCCAAACTTGAAAGAGGCACCTGATGAGGCACTTCCAAGCTCATGCTGGAAAGAAAATGAAGAGGTGGAGGTGCTGCAACAAGCTCAAAGAATAGAGGAGAAGCTGCAATCAAAGTCAGCATTTAAGATTCATATCAAGGACAGTCCAAAAATTGAGATCCCAAAACCTGAACTATCTCCTGGAAAAGAAGAGAGTCCCAAGAAGAAAATGCCAAGAGGATGGAGAAACAAGAAAATCTCCACTGAAGACTTCTCACCAGGGGATAAAGTGATGCTAACTTACCAACCAATAGAGACATCTCCACACTTTTCTGGATACTACACAGTGAACAAAATCCTCTCACTTGAACATGTGGAAATCATCAAGAATGATACTGGAAGGAAGCTCACGGTGAGAGGGGAAGGATTAAGGCACTATGATCATCATCCGCCCTAAAGAGGGACAACCGTCAAGCTAATGACGATAAAAAAGCGCTTGTTGGGAGGCAACCCAACCAAAGGTAGTCTTCTTTTCTTAGTTAATTCAATAAAAGAGTTAAGTATATTTATCTGCATTGCAAGGAGCTAAGTTTGGTGTTACACACCAACAGAATTCAAAGGTGAATGTGAGGTGCTAAGTTTGGTGTTCCACCAAAAAGTTTCATTAAAGACACATTTTAACCCTTTGCATGATTAGTCACTAGCTCCAAACAATCAGAAAAATTACTTAACAATTGCTACTTTTAATTTAGATTTTATTTCCTTAATTGTTATCTTTACTTTTGCTTACTTGAAACACATGTGCTACTAATGTTTCATTGTGTAAGACATTCATGATCTATCTTAGCCCCATAGCCATGGTTCTAATTGTTGCTTGAGGACAAGCAATCATTCTAAGTTTGGTGTGGGAAGGGAAAGAAAAGGAGGAAAAGGACAACAATAGAGAAGATAAATTACAAGGTTGTAAAGTTCTTTTTTCTCTCATTTGTTTTCAGCACTTTAAATTGCATGATTGTCTTATTACCTTCTCTATATGCATGTGTGGTATGAATAAGCATAGCTTGAATTTTGATTTGCAATATGTTGCTGTGGCATTATGACTACCAACTTGAGTTTTGTGAATTCAAAAGCAAAAAAAGGCATCATGATCATAAACAAACAAGGAATTAAAGAAGAACTTGGCATGCGCATACAAGTATTGGAAGGCTAGTATGTTTGATTGTTGCTCAATTGCATTAGATTTGATTTAATTGAAGTTTTCATCTAGGACATTTTGTGAAATCTTTTGAAATCATGAAAACCTTGAAAGAAAAAAGAAGGCAAAGAAAAGAAAAAGGGAAAGAATGAGAAAGTTGAAGGCTCTGAGTACCAATGACAATTCTATTGTTAAGTACTTGTGGTGTTTATGTATCAAGTAAAATGCTTGAAAACAAAACACTTAGAAGTCAAGGCTAGGCTCAAGTGCAAAAGCACTCCCTCAAAGCTCAAGGCTCTGAGCATCAATGATTAGAGAGTCAAGAAAAGAAATAAATGTGCTTAATGAAATCCTCTAATTAAATGCTTGTGGTGCTTATGTATCAAGTGGTAATACTTGAAAACAAAGCATTTAGAGTCGTAGTTTTGTAATCAACTCATGGGGCAAAGCACCCAAAAGGAGAAGCTAATAAGAAAATCAAAATCTTGATTCAAGGAAGAAATATAAGAAAAAGATTTCATAAATTGAGCTAGATAGAAGCATCAATCATTTACATTTCTTTTGTGATTGTAGCATTCTTAGAAAAACTAGCTTACCATGAACATTGAGTTGTTATTCTTCTTACCTTGGATTGTCAATCTCTATTGCATGATTCTCTTCTTGCTTGAGGACAAGCAAGGTTTAAGTTTGGTGTTGTGATGCGTTTGCATATTTTCTATATTAGCTAGTTAGTTTAAGTAGTTTTAGCTTAATTTCATTCATTTTCTCTAATTAAACAAGTCCTTTTATGAGTTTTATCTTCATGCATGAAAACACCAAGGAACATGTTGATTCTAGCCAAATTCATACAAATGATTTAAAGAATACATATATGAATGAGTATGAATGAATCTCATGAAATTTATTGCATGAATTGGTAAAACTTTGAAGCCATTTCCTTTGTTGATGATAGGTGATGAAACAAGGAAGCATGGAGGCAAGAAGTTGGCGTTGCCAACTTGGGAAAAAGGGGCATTTTTATGGACAACGCCAGGCAACCAAGAAGAAGAAGTTGGCGTTGCCAACTTGGGAATAGGGTGCGTTATTGAGGACAACGCCAGGCAGCCCTGGAGAAGCAAAGTTAGCGTTGCCAACTTGAGGAATAGGCTGCTGTTTCGAGGGTTACCTGAAACGTGTAGCTCGGTCGTCTGGAGAGACCCGAGGTGGGGGGTCAGTGGCCCGAGCTTGATATGCAGAGCGGTTGGTGGTTGTACCTGCAATGACACTCCGATGCTTAAGTTAGCATGGGTCCAAGCAGATATGTGTAGAATGTGAATGAATGCCATACCTGGGTGCTCCAGTGTATTTATAGTAGTTGGCCGTGATCTTCCCTAGATAAGATATTCTTATCTTATCTTATCTTTTTGGGAGTTTTATCTCTATCTTTGTGGAACCGCCTTTTCTAGGCCTTTTCGGCCTTTAGGCTTTGGGCTGCGTTCCTTTTGATGGGCCTTCCTTGCTTTATTGTCCGAGGTTCGACCTTGAGGCGTGAGCCTTAGGACGAGGTCGGACCTTTTATGGATTCTCCGAGTTGGAGGAGCCCGGTCAGGGTATGAACAGTGCCCCTGCCCGAGTTCGTCCTTTTTTGGAAGGTCGAGCTCGGGCATAGTAGTTTTTCAAAATTCAAAAATGGCCGTTCCTGCATTTATTGCATTTTACCGTTTCTCCTCGATTTCTGTTAGGGTTTTGTGAAGGCTTTATTTATTTGCCCCTTTTCTTCTTTTTCTGCGTTTTTGTTTTTCTACTACCTTTTCGAGCATTGCTTCTTCTTTCTCTTTGCTCTACTTCCCCGAATCTCTCCGTGTGTCTTTCTGGGATTTCCTCTGTGCCGTCGTTCTCCTTGCTTCGGAGCTTGTCGTCCTCGTTTCTTTCTTCCAGGTTTGTTCCCATGTTTCTCTTTTCTTGTGTACATGTGCTTCTGTTCTTTGTGTGGCTCTTGTTTGTTTCTTTTTCTTTATGCCTGGGTTGCCCCGAAAAGAGGCGCCGCCATTGCTTGTTGTTTGTATATGGGGGGGCTCTTTTTGTTCTCTGGTATGTTTTGTTCCGGGTTGCCGCATTTACTTCGTGGGTTTTTGTTTCTTGCTTTGCTGAATGGGTTTTCGCTGTCTTCTTTATGTGATTTTTGCTTGCTGTTGTATTCTTCTTTGTAGGTAAGAATTTTATGTCTCGAAAGGTTCTTCAAGCGATGTCGACTAAAATTCCATGTGGTCTTGATTGGGTAGACCCTCTTCCTCTAAAAGTCCCTTCTGTGGTAGATTCTGAGTATTTAGCTAGGTTCCGTAGGCATTGTAGCATATGTGAAAATAGAGAGTCTGAGAGGGATTATGAACTAGTAGCCCCGGATTCTGAGGAGAGAGTGTGCTTCCCGCCCCTAGATAGTTCCGAGAAGCTCTTCTTTTATGCTTATGATTGTTTTTTCTCTAAGCTGAGTGTCCGACTTCCTTTCACCGATCTGGAGTCTGAGGTGTTATGGTCTTGTAATCTTGCTCCTACGCAGCTCCATTCAAATTCTTGGGCATTTTTAAAGCTGTTTCAACTTTTGTGTCAGTTCTTGGGCGTTGCTCCCTCTATTTCTCTTTTTTCCTACTTGTTTGTGTTGACAAAGCCAGGGTCGGGTGGAGGGAAGGTATCTTGGGTTTCTTTTAGGGCTAACCAGGGAAGGAAGTTTTGCACTCTGTATGATGAGTCCTTTCATGATTTTAAGAACTTCTATTTCAAGGTCCAGGCTATTGGAGACGTCCGACCTTTCTTTTTGGATGAGAGTGGGGAGCCTTCTTTTCCTCTTTGTTGGCAGGAGAAAGTAGTGTCTACTAAGTATACCCTTGAGAGTCTAGATGAGGTGGAGCAGGCCTTTGTGGGTGTGGTAAGCAGTTTATGGGGTCGGGCACCTCACTTGGACACGAAGAAAATGTTGGGGGATCCAAGCCTTCTCCGTTCCGAGTTAGGTAGTTCCCGACCCTCCGAGAGTATTTTTGCTTTTTTTATTTTGGTGGAATTTCTGTTTTTGGTGATCCTTTTTCTTTTAATTTTGCAGAGATGTCTTCTCAGACGGATTCTATGAAGTTCCTTCGTCGGACGAAGAAGTCCGTGGCTGCTCGGAATATTGAGGCTGAGGCTTCTGCCCGATCTTCTCCGAAGAAGATTACCGTGGGTGTCACTACTCGGTCGAAGGCTATTCCGACTCCCCAATTCCGAGCTATAAATCAAGATCCTCCGACCTCTGGACCCGGTCACTCTTCCCCGCCTTCGTCCTCGGGTCCTCTTCCCAAGAAACAGAAGACCTCTCAAGAGCTTGCGGGTTTTAATGACAAGGATTTCGATGCTCTTGGTTGGATTGAACAGCACATTCTCCCTCAGACCTTTATTTCTACTGATGATGTGTCTATGGAGCATCATTTTCAGTATATGGCGCGGAGTTGTGTCCGGATGGCTAGTCTTCATGCCGCTATTGCCCGGGAGTTTAAGAAATCCCCCCTTGGTGCGACCAGCTCCCGACTTGAGAAGACTCAGTCTGAGTTCGAGAGGATTAGTGAACTGAAGGCTGCTAGGATTACTGAGCTGGAGGCGTCTCTGGAGAAGGAGAAAGCTAAAGCTACCGCGGCTGTGGCGGCAGCGAAAGCTTCTGAGGAGATGGCGAAGGCGGCGACGGAGAATTATACTCGGACATATGCCGAGCTCGTGGAGACAAAGGAGAGATTACAATCTGCTCAGGATGATTTTTACGAGCTAGAAGGTCATGTGGCTAAGGGTATGGATGCTATGTTTGAAAATTTGAAGGCTCAGGTCCGGGTTCTTGCTCCTGACCTGGATCTGAGCTTATTTAGTACGGATAACGTTGTTGTGGAGGGAAAGATTGTTCCTGCTCCCAACGAGGATGAGGTTCCGGTGTCCGACCCCAAAGTTCTGGTTGCGAACCCGACTTCACCTTTGGCCGGGGATGGATCTGGTGTGGAGGTTTTAAACCGAGATGACGGTGCCGTCGATGCTGTCCCGATCTCTATGTTTCCTCCGCAGCCTTCTGTTAATGTGGAGTCCGGAAAGGACCTTGATTCTCTGTAATCCTTTTATCTTTGGTTTTTTTGCCCGGCCTGTGGGCTCTTTTGTTTTTGGAGGGTTTCTGTGGACGCTTTGGACACCTTTTCGCTTTTAGCTACTTGTAGTAACTTTTTAGCTTATTATGCGGTGTTTTGTTCGCGTTTTGACTTTTTGCTCCGCTTTATGCTTTTTTAGTTGTTTTTGGATAACAACTTTTTAGCTAGCGCTTTTTCTTTGAAACTTTGTTTTTTCCTTTTGATTTCGTTTTATCGCTCGTACTTTTTAGTTGTTTTTGTATAGCAACTTTTTAGTAAGCGTTTTCGAAATCATTGTTTTTGCCGTTTTAAGGCTTCTTTCTCGGATCCGGGCTTTTTCTCGGACTTCGGGTGGAGTGGTCGAGTACTTCCCTTCGTTGGGTCCGACCTTGTCGTGGGTCGGCCTTTTAAGTTATTTTTGTAATCTCTTTTTATTTGGCTTTTTTGAGCCTTTTCAGAGTTGCTTTTATAACTTCTCACATTAATTTGAACCTCGTCGCTTTATCTTTGCCGACCTTGTGTGGTCTCTTGGCAATGATTTTTTGCGTTTTGTCGAGCATAAATTAATGCGCCTTGGCGGGGTACTTTTCAGGATTTATTTCATCGCGAGGAAGGAGAAAAGAGAATAGAAAAATTTGATTAGTGTTTAAAAAAGAAAGAATATTTACAGAGTGTTTACCCTTGACTAGGTCGGGTGCCTTACTTGACCGGGTGTCTCATTAAAAAACCCTTGTAGGGAAAAAGAGTACACCTCGGGTTATCTTTTTCTAGCTGTAGTATCGTCTTAGATTACAGGCGTGCCAGGCCCTGGGCAACTCATTGCCTTCTAGGTCAGATACTTTGTAATAGCCTGTTCCTAAGACTTCTGTTACTTTGTAGGGCCCTTTCCAATTTGCAGCTAGCTTTCCTTCTCCTGACTTTTTTGTTCCGATGTCATTTCGGATTAGAATCAGGTCGTGAATAGAGAAGCTTCGTTTTATTACCTTCTGATTGTATCTGAGGGCCGTTCGCCGTTTTAAGGCTTCTTCTCGGATCCGAGCTCTTTCTCGGACCTCGGGGAGGAGGTCGAGTTCCTCCCTTTGTGCCTGCGGGTTACCTTTTTCGTTGTAGAAGATGGTTCTAGGTGACCCCTCATCTATTTCGATAGGAATCGTTGCCTCCATCCCATAAGCTAGTCGGAATGGCGATTCTCCCGTTGTAGAGTGTGGAGTTGTCCGATATGCCCATAGCACCTGGGGGAGCTCCTCGGCCCATGCCCCTTTGGCTTCTTGTAGTCTTCATTTTAACCCGGCCAAGATGACTTTATTTGCAGCCTCTGCTTGTCCATTGGCTTGTGGGTGCTCGACTGAGGTGAATTGCTGTTTGATTTTTAGTTCGGCCACCAAGTTTTGAAAACTTGTATCCGTGAACTGTGTTCCATTGTCTGTTGTGATGGAGTAGGGGACTCCGAACCTTGTGACGATGTTTTTGTATAGGAATTTGCGGCTTTTCTGAGCCGTGATGGTGGCTAAGGGTTCAGCTTCGATCCATTTTGTGAAGTAGTCGACCCCTACTATGAGGTATTTGACTTGCCCCGGTCCTTGGGGAAACGGGCCGAGTAGGTCAAGTCCCCATTTTGCGAAGGGCCATGGTGCGGTGATGCTGATAAGGTCTTCGGGTGGTGCCTTGTGAAAATTGGCGTGTTTTTGGCAGGGGGGCATATTTTCACAAATTCCGTTGCGTCTCTTTGCAAGGTCGGCCAGTAGAACCCGGCTCGGACTACTTTCTTGGATAATGCCCGAGCTCCGAGGTGGTTTCCACACATGCCTCCGTGGACTTCTTCGAGGACGCTTTTTGTTTCTGAGGTCGGGACGCACCTAAGGAGGGGTTTTGAGAATCCTCTTCTGTATAATACGTCGTGAATTAGTGTATAATTCTGGGCGTCTTTCGTGAGTCTTTTAGCTTCCTTTCTTTCGGCGGGGAGAGTTCCTGACTTCAAGTAGTTGAGTATGGGGGTCATCCATCCTTGCTGTTGGTTGGATATATTTAGCGTTTCTTCCTCTCTTAGCACGGAGGGGGATTGTAAGGTTTCCTGGAGGAGACTTCTGTTGTTGCCTCCGGGCTTGGTGCTGGCAAGTTTTGAGAGGGCGTCTGCCCGGGCGTTTTGTTCCCGAGGTATGTGCTGAATCTGTATCTCTGAAAAGTGGCGTAATTGTGCCTGTGTTTGGTCCAGGTATTTTTTCATATTTGGGTCTTTGGCCTGGTAGCTTCCATTTACTTGTGATGTGACGACCTGGGAGTCGCTGAAGATCGTGACTTTCTGGGCTCCGACCTCTTCGGCTAGCTTTAGACCTGCTAGTAGGGCCTCGTATTCGGCTTGGTTGTTCGAAGCCTGGAACTCGAATTTTAGGGACAGTTCTATCCGCGTTCCTTGGTCGCTTTCGAGTATAACCCCGGCTCCGCTTCCAGTTTTGTTTGAGGACCCGTCGACATATAGGTTCCATGAGAGTGGGGTTCCAGGGGTCTCAGTGTATTCTGCGATGAAGTCGGCTAGATACTGAGATTTTATGGCAGTCCGGGTTTCATAGTGGAGGTCGAACTCGGACAGTTCCACCGCCCATTACAGTATTCGTCCTGCCAGGTCTGTTTTTTGGAGGATGTGTCTCATGGGTTGGTTTGTCCGAACTTTGATGGTATGGGCTTGAAAGTAGGGACGGAGTCTCCGAGCTGTGAATACTAGGGCGTAGGCGAATTTTTCTATCTTCTGATAGTTTAATT
The DNA here is from genome assembly GCF_014773155.1 of Arachis stenosperma. Classification (NCBI taxonomy): domain Eukaryota; kingdom Viridiplantae; phylum Streptophyta; class Magnoliopsida; order Fabales; family Fabaceae; genus Arachis; species Arachis stenosperma. Next base: position 81,637,155 of record NC_080385.1, on the reverse strand, counting down.
CGGCCCCTTGTAGTGCCTTGCTTACAAAGTGTATGGGGTGTTGTCCTTGGTCATTTTCTCGTATTAACGCTGAGGCGACTGCTCGATTTCCGACCGAGAGGTATAGTACGAGTTCTTCTCCTTTTAAAGGTCGGGTTAGGATTGGTGGCTGCCCAAGGAATTCCTTGAATTCTTGAAAGGCTTTCTCGCACTCCGGGGTCCATGAGAAGGGTTTCCCTTTCTTTAGGAGTGAGTAGAGAGGTAGTGACTTTATTGCTGATCCTGCCAAGAATCTTGATAGGGCGGCTAGCCTTCCATTCAGTTGTTGTACTTCTTTGACACACGTCGGGCTCTTCATATTGAGTATCGCTTGGCATTTGTTCGGGTTTGCTTCGATGCCCCTTTGAGTCAGCATGAAGCCTAAGAACTTTCCGGCTTCTGCGGCGAAGGTGCACTTTGTCGGGTTGAGTCTCATGTTGTGTTTTCTGAGGGTGCCGAAGATACTGGTGAGGTCGGTCAGCAAGTTTCTGTCTTCTTGTGTCTTTACCAGCATGTCGTCGACATACACCTCCAGCTGCAGTCCGATGTGCTCTGAGAACACTTTGTTCATTAGCCTCTGGTAGGTTGCCCCTGCGTTCTTCAGCCCGAAGGGCATTACTACGTAGCAGTAGTTTGCCTTTGGGGTTATGAACGAGGTCTTTTCTTGGTCGGGTCCGTACATCGGGATTTGATTGTATCCTGAGTATGCGTCCATGAAGGAGAGATATCTATAGCCTGAGGCTGCGTCTACTAAGGCGTCGATGTTTGGTAGTGGATATGGGTCTTTGGGGCAGGCTTTGTTGAGATCCGTGTAATCGACGCACATCCTCCATTTTCCGTTGGGCTTTTTTACCAGGACCACGTTTGCGAGCCATAGGGGGTATTTTACTTCCCTAATGAACCCTGCATCTAGTAGTGCTTGTACTTGTTCTTCTATTGCTTGCATGCGCTCAGGTCCGAGCTTTCGGCGCCTTTGTTGGACAGGTCGGGATCCCGGGTAAACTGATAGCTTATGGCACATCAGGTCGGGGCTTATTCCTGGCATGTCGGAGGCTTTCCAGGCGAAGAGGTCGGAATTCTCCCTTAAGAGGGTTATGAGTTCCTCTTTTAGGCTCGTTTCGAGGTTTGCTCCTATGTTTGTTATTTTTTCAGGTGTGTTCCCAATCTGGACCTTTTCGGTCTCTCCCTCTGGTTGTGGCCGAAGATCTTCTCGGGATTGAACTCGTCCGAGTTCTATCGTGTTGACCTCCTTCCCTTTTAGGCTCAGGCTTTCGTTGTAGCTCGTGGTAAGTATTTCCGCCTGTCACGCGCACGACCCGGGTTCGATCCCTGGCAACGGCACCAATGTTCCGAGGGTTACCTGAAACGTGTAGCTCGGTCGTCTGGAGAGACCCGAGGTGGGGGGTCAGTGGCCCGAGCTTGATATGCAGAGCGGTTGGTGGTTGTACCTGCAATGACACTCCGATGCTTAAGTTAGCATGGGTCCAAGCAGATATGTGTAGAATGTGAATGAATGCCATACCTGGGTGCTCCAGTGTATTTATAGTAGTTGGCCGTGATCTTCCCTAGATAAGATATTCTTATCTTATCTTATCTTTTTGGGAGTTTAACTCTATCTTTGTGGAACCGCCTTTTCTAGGCCTTTTTGGCCTTTAGGCTTTGGGCTGCGTTCCTTTTGATGGGCCTTCCTTGCTTTATTGTCCGAGGTCCGACCTTGAGGCGTGAGCCTTAGGACGAGGTCGGACCTTTTATGGATTCTCCGAGTTGGAGGAGCCCGGTCAGGGTATGAACAGCTGCGTTGTTGAAGGCAACGCCAGGCAGCCTTGGAAGAGAAGTTGGCGTTGCCAACTTGGAGAAAGGAGTGAGTTTTTATGGGCAACGCCAAGCACAAGAATGAAGCCTTGAAGAGGAGCTCGAGGGCGTTGCCAACGCCAAGAACCATAGGCGTTATTCAAGGCAACGCCAAGCAACTTTGGCACCATAGGAAACAACCTCGAGCACGTTGCCAACGCCACTATCATTGGCGTTATCCTTGGCAACGCCAGAAATGGTTGCTTGGCTAGGCACCAAGTCTTGGGTGCCAGCCAAGTTGCCAACGCCAGGGACATGCATCATTCACGTTGCCAACGCCAGGGACATGCACCATTCAAGTTGCCAACGCCAGGGACATGCATCATTCACGTTGCCAACGCCAAGACATGGCACCATCCAAGTTGCTAACGCCAGGGAGGAGTGCCAACCACGTTGCCAACGCCAGCCTCTATAGGCGTGTTCAAGGCCAACGTGGGAAGCAATATTTGGAGCTAGGAAAGAGCATCGAGCACGTTGCCAACGTGCTGAAGAGAAGGAGTGTTTGGTAACAACGCCAGGAAGCTTTGGATGGTGAAGAGCACGTTGCCAACTTGGAATATAGGGGCGTTATCCACAACAACTCCAACAAGACAGCCTGACCATGTCCCCTTCAATGGAAGATATCTTGAGCTACAGAGATCCAAATTGAGTGCTTCCAGCTGCGTTGGAAAGCTAACATTCAGAGCTTTCCAACCATATATAATAGTCTATGGTGGAGCACAAAATTGAAGCCAAACCAGAGTCATCTTTAGGCCCTGAAAAACAAGAACATGAAGTTGAAATTCAAGAAGGCTAGAGATGAGCCTTGGAGTGGGGCACGAGCACGTTGCCAACGTGCTAGCAAGGGTGCGTTTTTGGCAACAACGCCAGCCTCATTTCCCTGCTTTGGGAGGCTCTAGGCACGGGCACGTTGCCAACTTGGCAAAATGGGTGCGTTTTTGGCAACAACTTGGCAGCTTGACCTTACCTTCTTTGAGGAACCATAACTTGAGCTAGGAAGGTCCAATTGAGGTGATTCTAGTGGCATTGGAAAATAGACATCAAGAGCTTTCCAATGATGTATAGTAGTCCATATTGAAGCAGAAGGTTGACACTCAAATTCTGGGCTACATTTAGCATGAAAGTAGAGCCAAGAAGAGGAGAAGCAAGTTGTTAGCAACAACTTGGGCTAGCAACGCCCAAGCCTCAAAGCTAACTCCCAGGAAATTGTGATGCACGTTGCCAACGTGCATTAAGGCCAGCGTTATTGACAAAAACGTCAAGCCAATGGGCCAGAAGCATGATGAATGAACTCTTCCTTTCCAAGTCTAGCAACACTTCTTCCAATTGAGCCAAGAATTCAACAAAGAGGAAGCCCATATTTCCAACCCAATTCAAGATCTTTGAAAGAGTTTTGGAACTAGTATAAATAGAGATTGAGTTTGTACTTTTCAACACTTTTGGACACTTAGAATTTTAGACTCTTAGCACTTTATTTTAAGAACTCTTTGGTACTTCCGGGAGGAGACCCGGAGAGCTATTTTGGGGTTCTTCTTGGAACTTCTCTTCTTCATTTTCTTAAGCTTTAAGCATTTCCTTATTCTTCTTCATCTTTCTTTGCATTTAGTTTAATTTTGGTTTATGGCAATTGTTGTTGAAATTGGAGCAATGACTCACTAAACCCCACTTTCATTAGGGGGAAGAGCTCTGCTAGTTGAAATGTATTGGTGAACACATCTTCTCCTCCTCAATTCTAGGGGTTGATCTAAAGAGGAAACTCTTGTTCTTCAAAGATTCAACCACCATCGAGAGAGGGGTTAATCTATATGAATTATGTGGTGAATTTGAGGAATGAGCCACATAATTCAGTTTAGAGTTCATCCTTTCATGATTTCTTTAATCAATACACCTTGGTTAGTATGTGAGATGTAACTCTCCTTGGTTGAGATTATAGAAATTGTGTGGCTGGATTAGATTTGAGCATCATCTCTTCTCATGAACAAATAGATCACGAGAGTGGCATTTGGTTATGTTGAGAGAAATTGAATCACCAAGAGATTGGGATTCAATTACCCACTTGCCATGGATCTATGCCCATGATTGAGAAGGATTTGACTAACATCAATTCATGAACACTAGCATCTCTGATCCCTAATGATCTTCTCTACCATCAATTCTTATTTCTATTGCCTCTAGTTGTTTAATTTCCCACAACCCAATTCCCTTTTACATTCGGTCACTTTATTCTTCTTGTCTTTTACATTTGTTCCTTTAATTCTTGCTATTTACCCTTATGTTCTTTAAATTTCTGCAACCTTTAAATTCCTTGCCTTTTATTTTTGATGTCATTTAAGTTTCTTGCACTTTAAGTTTACTTTCATTTTATTTCTATATTCATGTCCTTAAATTCCTTGCAATTTAAATTCCTGCACTTATGTTCAAAAGTCATAATGCTCATAAAAATCAAAATCATATTTGCTTGACTAAATTTACCATTTAATTAAAGTTGCTTAATCTACCAATCCTCGTGGGATCGACCTCACTCTAAGTGAGTTTTACTACTTGATACGACCCGGTATACTTGCCGGTTGTACGTAAATCTAATTTTTACGTATCATCTTTCTAGAATGAGAGTTGCACTCTTGTGCTCCTCCATTTCCAGCACCACAAAGTCAGTTGGAAAGGCGAATGGCCCAACCTTGACAATCATATCCTCTATTATGCCTGATGGGTGTTTAATGGAGCCATCAGCAAGTTGGAGGCATATCCGGGTTGGTTTGACTTCTCCAGTCAACCCAAGCTTTCTGATAGTGGATGCAGGTATTAGATTGATGCTTGCTCCAAGATCACACAGGGCTGTCTTGGTGCAAGCGCCTTCTAATGTGCATGGTATCATAAAGCTACCAGGATCCTGAAGCTTTTCTGGTAAGCTTTTCAGAATGACTGCACTACATTCTTCAGTGAGAAACACTTTTTCAGTTTCTCTCCAATCCTTCTTATGAATTAAGATCTCTTTCATGAACTTAGCATAAGAAGGTATTTGCTCAAGTGCCTCTGCAAACGGAATCTTTATTTCAAAAGTCCTTAGATAGTCTGCAATGCGGGCAAATTGCTTATCCTGTTTCGCTTGGCGGAGTTTTTGAGGATAAGGCATCTTGGCTTTATAGTCTTCAACCTTAGATGCTGCAGGTTTATTCCTTACAGAAGTGGTTGAAGAGGCCTTGTTAGAGGGATTACTGTCAGCACTCTCAGGTGTCTGATCTTCCCTTGGCATTTGAACGCCAGGAATGGGTGAAGATTGGGCGTTAAACGCCAACTTCTCTCCCTTTTCTGGCGTTTGAACGCCAGAACTGGGCAAGGAATGGGCGTTTAACGCCAGCTTTCCTTCCCTTTCTGGCGTTTGAACGCCAATAACATTCCTCTCTGGGCTCTTACTGTCCTCAGGGGGATTTTGAACAGTGGTTTGGTTATCCTCTGTCAATTGTTCCCTGTTTGGCTTTTTGCTCTTTTGAGCAGTGGTATTCAGTGTCTTCCCACTCCTCAGTTGAACTGCTTGACACTCCTCTGTTATCTGTTTAGATATTTGCTGTTTTGCTTGATTCAACTGCAGTTCTATGTTCTTGTTAGTAACTTTAGTTTCACAGAGCATCTCTTTAAATTCTGCTAACTGTTCTGTCATCAGGAGCAATTGTTGATTAAGCTCAATCATCTGTTCTTGAGGATTAGGGTCAGTGGCTACTGTCATGACTTCCTCTTCTGGAGAGAACTCATTGCTAGAATACAGATATTGGTTTCTAGCAACAGTGTCTATAAGCTCTTGAGCTTCTTCAATTGTCTTCCTCATGTGTATAGATCCACCAGCTGAATGGTCTAAAGACATCTGAGCTTTTTCTGTAAGCCCATAGTAGAAGATGTCTAACTGTACCCACTCTGAAAACATTTCAGAGGGGCATTTTCTTAGCATACCTCTATACCTCTCCCAGGCATTATAAAGGGATTCATTATCCTCTTGTTTAAAGCCTTGGATGTCCAGCCTTAGCTGTGTCATCCTCTTTGGAGGGTAAAAATGATTCAGGAATTTATCTGATAACTGTTTCCATGTCTTTATGCTTGCTGTAGGTTGGTTATTCAACCACCTTTTAGCTTGATCTTTTACAGCAAATGGAAACAGTAGTAGTCTGTAGACATCCTAATCCACCTCTTTATCATGTTGGTGCACGAAATTGCAATAACACTTTTGCAATCCCGCACAACTAACCAGCAAGTGCACTGGGTCGTCCAAGTAATACCTTGCGTGAGCAAGGGTCGATCCCACGGAGATTGTCGGCTTGAAGCAAGCTATGGTTATCTTGTAAATCTTAGTCAGGATATCAGAAATTATCAGGATTGATTGTAAAAAGTAAAAGAACATGAAATGGTTACTTGTATTGCAGTAATGGAGAATAGGTTGAGGTTTGGAGATGCTCCATCTTCTGAATCTCTGCTTTCCTACTGTCTTCTTCATCAAACACGCAAGCCTCCTTCCATGGCAAGCTCATGTAGGGTTTAACCGTTGTCAATGGCTACCTCCCATCCTCGCAGTGAAAGCTAATGCACGCACTCTGTCACAGTACTGCCAATCACCGGTTTGGTTCCCTCCCCTACCGGAATAGAATCTCTCTTTTGCGTCTGTCACTAACGCCCAGTAGGTTACAGGTTTGAAGCACGTCACAGTCATTCAATCATTGAATCCTACTCAGAATACCACAGACAAGGTTTAGACCTTCCGGATTCTCTTGAATGCTGCCATCAGGTCCTGCCTATACCACGAAGATTCCGATTAAAGAACCCAAGAGATAACTACTCAATCTAAGATAGAACAGAGGTGGTTGTCAGGCACGTGTTCATAGTTGAGAATGATGATGATTGTCACGGATCATCACATTCATCCGGATTAAGAACAAGTGTTATCTTAGAATCGAAGCAAGCATGATTGAATAAGAAACAGTAGTAATTGTATTAATCCATCAAGACACAGCAGAGCTCCTCACCCCCAACCATGGGGTTTAGAGGCTCATACTGTGGAAAGAAACGTGTAAAAAATGTTATGGGGTCATAAGGTACGGATACAATGTCAAAAAATCCTATAAGTAGTAAACTAGTGTCCTAAGGTTTACAGAATTGAGTAAATGACAGAAAAATCCACTTCCGGGCCCACTTGGTGTGTGCTTGGGCTGAGCAATGAAGGAATTTCGTGTAGAGACCTTTTCTGGAGTTAAACGCCAGCTTTCATGCCAGTTTGGGCGTTTAACTCCAAATTTTATGCCAGTTCCGGCGTTTAACGCTGGAATTTCTGTAGGTGACTTTGAGCGCCGGTTTGGGCCATCAAATCTTGGGCAAAGTATGGACTATTATATATTGCTGGAAAGCCCAGGATGTCTACTTTCCAATGCCGTTGAGAGCGCGCCAATTGGGCTTCTGTAGCTCCAGAAAATCCACTTCGAGTGCAGGGAGGTCAGAATCCAACAGCATCTGCAGTCCTTTTCAGTCTCTGGATCAGATTTTTGCTCAGGACCCTCAATTTCAGTCAGAAAATACCTGAAATCACAGAAAAACACACAAACTCATAGTAAAGTCCAGAAAAGTGAATTTTAATTAAAAACTAATAAAAATATACTAAAAACTAACTAAAAGATACTAAAAACATACTAAAAACAATGCCAAAAAGCATACAAATTATCCGCTCATCACAACACCAAACTTAAATTGTTGCTTGTCCCCAAGCAACTGAAAATCAAAATAGGATAAAAAGAAGAGAACATACTATAGACTCCAAAATATCAAAGAAACATAGCTCCAATTAGATGAGCGGGACTAGTAGCTTTTTGCCTCCGAACAGTTTTGGCATCTCACTCTATCCTTTGAAGTTCAGAATGATTGGCATCTATAAGAACTCAGAACTCAGATAGTGTTATTGATTCTCCTAGTTAAGTATATTGATTCTTGAACATAGCTAGTGTATGAGTCTTGGCTGTGGCCCAAAGCACTCTGTCTTCCAGTATTACCACCGGATACATACATGCCACAGACACATAATTGGGTGAACCCTTTTTTTGATTGTGACTCAGCTTTGCTAAAGTCCCCAATTAGAGGTGTCCAGGGTTCTTAAGCACACTCTTTTGCCTTGGATCACAACTTTATTTCTTTCTTTTTCTTTCTTTTTCTCTTTTTTTTTTCGAAAAAATATATATATATATATTTTTTTTTGGATTCACTGCTTTTTCTTGCTTCAAGAATCAATTTGATGATTTTTCAGATCCTCAATAACAGTTCTCTTTTCTCCTCATTCTTTCAAGAGCCAACAAATTTAACATTCTTAAAAACAACAAATTCAACAGACATATGCACTGTTCAAGCATTCATTCAGAAAACAAAAAGTATTGTCACCACATCAAACTAATTCAACTAGTTTCAGAGACAAATTTTGAAACCCTGTACTTCTTGTTCTTTTGTGATTAAAGCATTTTTCTTTTAAGAGAGGTGATGGATTCATAGGACATTCATAGCTTTAAGGCATAAACTTAAATTTTATTAATTATGAACTAAGAACAAGACTCAAATATAGATATAAGATGAGACAAAAAAAAAATATAAAATAAGACAAAAAACGAAAAATATAGGCTCCTAATGATAGAGGTTTTCACAGAGTTAGGACTCAACAACCTTGATTTTGAGAAGTGGATGCTCCCTCAGCTTGAGAGGAGAGCTTTTGGCGTTTCATCTCTTGGATTTCACGCCCCTGCTTCTCTTGTTCCTTCAGCAATTTGCAGAGCATGCAGTTTTGATTCTGCTGTTCTTCCTTCAGTTGCTCCATAGTCTCTTGCAACTTGTTAATAGATGCTTCTAGGTTGGCCCAGTAGCCAATTTCAGGGAGTTCAGGGAGGAACTCATGCGCCCTCCTTTTGATGGAGTTGTCTTGCACTTGTCCTTCCATTGACTTCTTGGTGATTGGGTGTTCAATGGGTATGAACTCATCTACTCCCATCTTCACCCCAGCCTCTTTACAGAGCAAGGAAATCAAGCTTGGATAAGCCAATTTGGCTTCAGTGGAATTCTTATTTGCAATTGTGTAAATCTCACAAGCAATCACATGATGGACCTCCACCTCTTTTCCAAGCATAAAGCAATGAATCATCACTGCTCTCTTGATGGTGACCTCAGAACGGTTGCTAGTGGGCAATATGGAATGCCCAATAAAGTCTAGCCAACCTCTTGCAATTGGTTTGAGGTCTCCCCTCTTGAGTTGGTTTGGGTCACCCTTAGAATTGGTTATCCACTTAGTTCCAGGGAGGCATATGTCCTCTAGAACCTGATCCAACCCCTTATCTACTCTCACCATCCTCCTATTAAAGGAATCAGGATTATCTTGCAGTTGAGGCAACTTGAATATTTCTCTTATTTTGTCCAGATGGAAGTATATAACTTTCCCTCTGACCATGGTTCTATGGGTATGGTAAGCAGTTCCAGTCATTCTCTGCTTATCTGTTAGCCACAGATTTGAGTAGAATTCCTGAACCATGTTCCTTCCAACCTTTGTCTCAGGATTGGTTAGAACTTCCCATCCTCTGTTTCGAATTTGCTCTTGGATCCCCGGATATTCATCTTCTTTCAGATCAAATTTAACTTCCGGGATCACTGACCTCAGACCCATTATTTTATGATAATGGTCTTCATGTTCTTTGGTTAAGAACTTCTCTTCATTCCAAAGGTTCTTTGGATTATTCTCTTTCTTGCCTCTTAAATTGGTTTGTTTTCCCTTAGGAGCCATGATATTGATGAATCTTGGCTTAGTGATCACGGAAAAGCACACCAAACTTAGAGGTTTGCATGTCCTCAAGCAAAAGGAAAGAGAGAAGAGAGGGGGAGGAAGAGAAAATTCGAATGGTGTGGGTAAAAGGGGGTTCCAAACGTGAATTTATAAGGGAGGGGAGAAGAGATTTCGAAAAAAATAAAAATTTGAAAGGAGATTTGAGAAGATATGAAAAAAAATTGAGAAAAGGGTGAGTTTTTGAAGAAGATTTGGGATTAATTTGAAATAGATTTGAAGAATGGTTTTGATTTGTGAAGATTTGAAAGTGAATGATGAAGGGTTGAAGTGCATTTATGTAGAAGAGTATGGTTAAAAAGAGGAAAGTTTGAAAAAAAATTGAGTTGAAAACAAAAATGTGGTCCCCCCACCTTTCTGGCGTTAAACGCCCAGAATGGCACCCATTCTGGCGTTTAATGCCCAAAATGGCACTATTCTTGGCGTTAAACGCCCAGAATGGTACCCATTCTGGCGTTTAACGCCCAAAATGCCCCTTACTGGCGTTTTTTCGCCAGTAAGCTCATTTTCTCTGCTTTTTGAGCTGAATCCTTCTGTAACTCTGTGAATTCCTTCATTTTTGATACTTGCCTCTGTAAGAACAATTCATATAGCTTTCCTAATGACTGGGTTGCCTCCCAGCAAGTGCTTCTTTACTGTCTTTAGCTGGACTTTCACTGAGAATCACTCAAGTCTCAGTTTTGAGCATTCCTGCTCAAAATTTCCTTCAAGATAGTGCTTGATTCTCTGTCCATTAACAATGAACTTCTTGTCAGAATCAATATCCTGAAGCTCAACATATCCATATGGTGATACTCCTGTAATCACATACGGACCCCTCCACCGGGATTTGAGTTTTCCTGGAAACAGTTTGAGCCTGGAGTTGAAGAGCAGAACTTTTTGTCCTGGCTCAAAGACTCTGGTTGACAATCTCTTGTCATGCCACTTCTTTGCCTTTTCCTTATAAATTTTTGCATTTTCAAAGGCATTGAGTCTGAACTCCTCTAGCTCATTTAGCTGGAGCAGTCTTTTCTCACCAGCTAACTGTGCATCCATGTTTAGGAATCTGGTTGCCCAGTAGGCTTTATGTTCCAGTTCCACAGGCAAATGACAGGCCTTCCCATACACCAATTGGTATGGAGAGGTTCCTATAGGAGTCTTGAATGCTGTTCTGTATGCCCACAGAGCATCATCCAAGCTCTTTGCCCAATCCTTTCTTCGGGCCATTACAGTCCGTTCCAGGATTCTTTTTAGCTCTCTGTTAGAGACTTCAGCTTGCCCATTAGTCTGTGGATGATATGCAGTTGCCACTTTATGGCTAATTCCATATCTAACCATAGCAGAGTATAGCTGTTTGTTGCAGAAATGAGAGCCCCCATCACTGATTAGTACTCTGGGAACACCAAATCTGCTGAAAATGTTCTTCTGGAGGAATTTCAGTACAGTCTTGGTATCATTAGCGGGTGTAGCAATTGCTTCTACCCACTTAGATACATAATCCACTGCCACCAGAATGTAAGTGTTTGAGTATGATGGTGGGAATGGTCCCATGAAATCAATTCCCCATACATCAAACAATTCTATCTCTAATATTCCTTGTTGAGGCATGGCATATCCGTGAGGCAGGTTACCAGCTCTTTGGCAACTGTCACAGTTACGCACAAACTCTCGGGAATCTTTATAGAGAGTAGGCCAGTAGAAGCCGCACTGGAGAACTTTAGTGGCTGTTCGCTCACTTCCAAAATGCCCTCCATACTGTGATCCATGGCAGTGCCATAGGATCCTTCGTGCTTCCTCTCTGGGTACACACCTGCGGATCACTCCGTCAGCACATCTCTTAAAGAGATATGGTTCATCCCAAAGGTAGTACTTGGCATCTGAAATTAGTTTCTTTCTCTGCACATAACTGTACTCTTTGGGTATGAACCTCACAGCTTTATAGTTTGCAATATCTGCAAACCATGGAGCTTCCTGAATGGCAAAGAGTTGCTCATCTGGGAAAGTCTCAGAGATCTCAGTAGAAGGGAGGGACGCCCCAGCTACTGGTTCTATTCTGGACAGATGATCAGCTACTTGGTTCTCTGTCCCTTTTCTGTCTCTTATTTCTATATCAAACTCTTGCAGAAGCAACACCCATCTTATAAGCCTGGGTTTTGAATCCTGCTTTGTGAGTAAGTATTTAAGAGCAGCATGGTCAGTGTACACAATCACCTTTGATCCCACTAAGTAGGATCTAAACTTGTCAATGGCATAGACCACTGCAAGCAACTCTTTTTCTGTGGTTATGTAATTCTTCTGTGCATCATTTAGAACACGGCTAGCATAATAAATGACATGCAGAAGTTTGTTATGCCTCTGTCCCAACACTGCACCAATGGCATGATCACTGGCATCACACATTAATTCAAATGGTAATGCCCAATCTGGTGCAGAGATGACTGGTGCTGTGACCAGCTTAGCTTTCAGGGTCTCAAATGCCTGCAAACACTGTGTGTCAAACACAAATGGCGTGTCAGCAGCTAGCAGGTTACTTAAAGGTTTTGCAATTTTCGAAAAATTCTTGATAAACCTTCTATAGAATCCTGCATGCCCCAGAAAGCTTCTGATTGCCTTAACATTGGCAGGTGGTGGTAATTTTTCAATTACCTCTACCTTTGCCTTATCCACCTCTATTCCCCTGCTTGAAATTTTGTGCCCAAGGACAATTCCTTCAGTCACCATAAAGTGACATTTCTCCCAGTTTAAAACCAGGTTAGTCTCTTGGCATCTTTTCAGGACAAGTGATAGGTGGTTAAGACAGGAGCTGAATGAGTCTCCATACACTGAGAAGTCATCCATGAAGACTTCCAGAAATTTCTCTACCATATCTGAGAAGATAGAGAGCATGCACCTCTGAAAGGTTGCAGGTGCATTGCACAGACCAAAAGGCATCCTTCTGTAGGCAAACACGCCAGAAGGGCAAGTGAATGCTGTTTTCTCTTGGTCCTGAGGATCTACTGCAATTTGGTTGTAGCCTGAATAGCCATCCAAAAAGCAGTAGTAATCATGACCAGCTAGTCTTTCTAGCATTTGGTCTATGAATGGTAAAGGAAAATGATCCTTTCTGGTGGCTGTATTGAGCCTTCTGTAGTCAATACACATGTGCCACCCTGTGACTGTTCTTGTAGGAACCAGTTCATTTTTTTCATTATGAACCACTGTCATGCCTCCCTTTTTGGGAACAACTTGGACAGGGCTCACCCAGGGGCTATCAGAAATAGGATAAATAATCCCAGCCTCTAGTAATTTAGTGACCTCTTTCTGCACCACCTCCTTCATGGCAGGATTTAGCCTCCTCTGTGGTTGGACCACTGGTTTGGCATTATCCTCCAATAGGATCTTGTGCATGCATCTAGCTGGGCTAATGCCCTTAAGATCACTTATGGACCACCCAAGAGCTGTCTTGTGTGTCCTCAGCACTTTAATCAGTGCTTCCTCTTCCTGTGGATTTAAAGCAGAGCTTATAATCACTGGAAAAGTGTCACCCTCTCCCAGAAATGCGTATTTCAGGGATGATGGTAGTGGTTTGAGTTCAGGCTTAGGAGGCTTATCCTCCTCCTGAGGAATTTTCGAAAATTCCTTTGCCTCCTCTGGCTCTTCCTGATCAGTTTGAGCATCTTTGAAGATGTCCTCAAGCTCTGATTCTAGGCTTTCAGCCATATTGATCTCTTCTACCAGAGAGTCAATAATGTCAGCGCCCATGCAGTCCTCTGGTGTGTCTGGATGCTGCATTGCTTTTACAGCATTCAACTTGAACTCATCCTCATTGACTCTCAAGGTTACTTCCCCTTTTTGTACATCAATGAGAGTTCGTCCAGTTGCTAGGAATGGTCTTCCTATAATGAGGGTTGCACTCTTGTGCTCCTCCATTTCCAGTACCACAAAGTCAGTTGGGAAGGCAAATGGCCCAACCTTGACAATCATGTCCTCTATTATGCCTGATGGGTGTTTAATGGAGCCATCAGCAAGTTGGAGGCATATCCTGGTTGGTTTGACTTCTCCAATCAACCCAAGCTTTCTGATAGTGGATGCAGGTATTAAATTGATACTTGCTCCAAGATCACATAAGGCTGTCTTGGTGTAAGTGCCTTCCAATGTGCATGGTATCAGAAAGCTTCCAGGATCTTGAAGCTTTTCTGGTAAGCTTTTTAGAATGACTGCACTGCATTCTTCAGTGAGAAACACTTTTTCAGTTTCTCTCCAATCCTTCTTATGACTTAAGATCTCTTTCATGAACTTAGCATAAGAAGGTATTTGCTCAAGTGCCTCTGCAAAAGGAATCTTTATTTCAAGAGTCCTTAAATAGTCTGCAAAGCGGGCAAATTGCTTATCCTGTTCCGCTTTGCGGAGTTTCTGAGGATAAGGCATCTTGGCTTGATATTCTTCAACCTTAGATGCTGCAGGTTTATTCCGTACAGAAGTGGTTGAAGAAGCCTTGTTAGAGGGATTACTGTCAGCACTCTCAGGTGTCTGATCCTCCCTTGGCGTTTGGACGCCAGAATTGGGTGGAAAATGGGCGTTTAACGCCAACTTTTCCCCCTTTTCTGGCGTTTGAACGCCAGAACTGGGCAAGGAATGGGCGTTTAACGCCAGCTTTCCTTCCCTTTCTGGCGTTTGAACGCCAATATTCCTCTCTGGGCTCTCACTGTCCTCAGAGGGATTTTGAACAGTGGTTTGGTTGTCCTCTGTCAATTGTTCCTTGTTTGACTTTTTGCTCTTTTGAGCAGTGTTATTCAAGGTCTTCCCACTCCTCAATTGAACTGCTTGACACTCCTCTGTTATCTGTTTAGATATTTGCTATTTTGCTTGATTCAACTGTAGTTCTATGCTTTTATTAGCAACTTTAGTTTCATTGAGCATCTCTTTAAATTCTGCTAACTGTTCTGTCATCAGGAGTAGTTGTTGATTAAGCTCCATTATCTGTTCTTGAGGATTAGAGTCAGTGACTACTGTCATGACTTCCTCTTCTGGAGAGAACTCATTGCTAGAGTACAGATATTGGTTTCTAGCAACAGTGTCTATAAGCTCTTGAGCTTCTTCAATTGTCTTCCTCATGTGTATAGATCCACCAGCTGAGTGGTCTAAAGACATCTGAGCTTTTTCTGTAAGCCCATAGTAGAAAATGTCTAACTGTACCCACTCTGAAAACATTTCAGAGGGACATTTTCTTAGCATACCTCTATACCTCTCCCAGGCATTATAAAGGGATTCATGATCCTCTTGTTTAAAGCCTTGGATGTCCAGCCTTAGCTGTGTCATCCTCTTTGGAGGGTAAAAATGATTTAGGAATTTGTCTGATAACTGTTTCCATGTCTTTATGCTTGCTGTAGGTTGGTTATTTAACCACCTTTTAGCTTGATCTTTTACAGCAAATGGAAATAGTAATAGTCTGTAGACATCCTGATCTACCTCTTTATCATGTACTGTGTCAGCAATTTGTAAGAACTGTGCCAGAAACTCAGTAGGTTCTTCCTGTGGAAGACCGGAATACTGGCAATTTTGCTGCACTATGATAATGAGTTGAGGATTTAGCTCAAAGCTGCTTGCTTTGATGGGAGGTATACAGATGCTACTCCCATATACAGCTGTAATGGGGTTAGCATAAGACCCCAGAGTCCTTTTGGACTGATTAATTCCACTTAAGTCCATAATGGACAAAAGGGAAATGAGAATGATTGCAAAGAGATAAATTTTGTTTATTTTTATTTTTTTTATTTATTTTTTTTTTGAAGTAACCGAAAAAAATAAAATACAATAAAATAAAATAAAAGGAAAATAAAATAAAATTCGAAAATTAAAAATAAAATAAGATCAAAGCAAATTGAGAACTGAATCAATTAGTGAAAAAAAAGATTTTGAAAACAGCAATTAAGAAGATATGATTGAAAAATTTTTATGAAAAAGATTTGATTTTTAAAAAGAGGAAAGAGAAAAACAGCAAAAAGACACCAAACTTAAGATTTTTAGAAATCAAACACTAATTTTTTTCGAAAATTTTAAGAGAAAAACACAAAGAGGACACCAAACTTAGAATTTTTATGAATCAAAAAGGGACTAAGACTATGCAAAAACGAAAATTTTAAAAGAAAAATAAAAGCATGCAATTGACACCAAACTTAGAATATGAAACTAGACTCAACTAAAAGACTCTAAACCAACAAAAATAAAACAGTCCTAATCTAAGCAACAAGATAAGCCGTCAGTTGTCCAAACTCGAACAATCCCCGGCAACGGCGCCAAAAACTTGGTGCACGAAATTGCAATAACACTTTTGCAATCCCGCACAACTAACTAGCAAGTGCACTGGGTCGTCCAAGTAATACCTTGCGTGAGCAAGGGTCGATCCCACGGAGATTGTCGGCTTGAAGCAAGCTATGGTTATCTTGTAAATCTTAGTCAGGATATCAGAAATTATCAGGATTGATTGTAAAAAGTAAAAGAACATGAAATGGTTACTTGTATTGCAGTAATGGAGAATAGGTTGAGGTTTGGAGATGCTCCATCTTCTGAATCTCTGCTTTCCTACTGTCTTCTTCATCAAACACGCAAGCCTCCTTCCATGGCAAGCTCATGTAGGGTTTCACCGTTGTCAATGGCTACCTCCCATCCTCGCAGTGAAAGCTAATGCACGCACTCTGTCACAGTACTGCCAATCACCGGTTTGGTTCCCTCCCCTACAGGAATAGAATCCCTCTTTTGCGTCTGTCACTAACGCCCAGTAGGTTACAGGTTTGAAGCACGTCACAGTCATTCAATCATTGAATCCTACTCAGAATACCACAGACAAGGTTTAGACCTTCCGGATTCTCTTGAATGCTGCCATCAGGTCCTGCCTATACCACGAAGATTCCGATTAAAGAACCCAAGAGATAACTACTCAATCTAAGATAGAACAGAGGTGGTTGTCAGGCACGTGTTCATAGTTGAGAATGATGATGATTGTCACGGATCATCACATTCATCCGGATTAAGAACAAGTGTTATCTTAGAATCGAAGCAAGCATGATTGAATAAGAAACAGTAGTAATTGCATTAATCCATCAAGACACAGCAGAGCTCCTCACCCCCAACCATGGGGTTTAGAGGCTCATACTGTGGAAAGAAACGTGTAAAAAATGTTATGGGGTCATAAGGTACGGATACAATGTCAAAAGATCCTATAAGTAGTAAACTAGTGTCCTAAGGTTTACAGAATTGAGTAAATGACAGAAAAATCCACTTCCGGGCCCACTTGGTGTGTGCTTGGGCTGAGCAATGAAGGAATTTCGTGTAGAGACCTTTTCTGGAGTTAAACGCCAGCTTTCATGCCAGTTTGGGCGTTTAACTCCAAATTTTATGCCAGTTCCGGCGTTTAACGCTGGAATTTCTGTAGGTGACTTTGAGCGCCGGTTTGGGCCATCAAATCTTGGGCAAAGTATGGACTATTATATATTGCTGGAAAGCCCAGGATGTCTACTTTCCAATGCCGTTGAGAGCGCGCCAATTGGGCTTCTGTAGCTCCAGAAAAGCCACTTCGAGTGCAGGGAGGTCAGAATCCAACAGCATCTGCAGTCCTTTTCAGTCTCTGGATCAGATTTTTGCTCAGGACCCTCAATTTCAGTCAGAAAATACCTGAAATCACAGAAAAACACACAAACTCATAGTAAAGTCCAGAAAAGTGAATTTTAATTAAAAACTAATAAAAATATACTAAAAACTAACTAAAAGATACTAAAAACATACTAAAAACAATGCCAAAAAGCATACAAATTATCCGCTCATCACATGTACTGTGTCAGCAATTTGTAAGAACTGTGCCAGAAACTCAGTAGGTTCTTCCTGTGGAAGACCGAAATACTGGCAATTTTGCTGCACTATGATAATGAGTTGAGGATTTAGCTCAAAGCTGCTTGCTTTAATGTGAGGTGTACATATGCTACTCCCATATGCAGCTGTAATGGGGTTAGCATATGACCCCAGAGTCCTTTTGGACTGATCAATCCCACTTAGGTCCATAATGGATAAAAGGGAAATGATATGGATTGCAATTAGATAAATTTTATTTTTTTTTGAATTAGCCGAAAAATAAAATAACGTCAAAAGGAAAGAAACTCGAAATTTGGGGAAAAAAATAAGTTCAAAGCAAATTGAAAACTGAATCAAGTAGTTAATTAAAAAGATTTTGAGATTAGCAATTAGAAAGATATGATTGAAAAATTTTTATGAAAAAGATTTGATTTTTGAAAAGAGGAAAGAGAAAAACAACAAAATAACACCAAACTTAAAATTTTTAGAAAATCAAACACAATTTTTTCGAAAATTTTAAGGGAAAAACACAAAGAGGACACCAAACTTAGAACTTTTACGGATCAAAAAAAAAGGACTAAGGACATGCAAAATCGAAAATTAAAAGAAAAGCAAAAGCATGTAATTGACACCAAACTTAGAATATGAAACTAGACTTAACTAAAAGACTCTAAACCAATAAAAACAAAATAGTCCTAATCTAAGCAACAAGATAAGCCGTCAGTTGTCCAAACTCGAACAATCCCCGGCAACGGCGCCAAAAACTTGGTGCACGAAATTGCAATCACACTTTTGCAATCCCGCACAACTAACCAGCAAGTGCACTGGGTCGTCCAAGTAATACCTTACGTGAGTAAGGGTCGATCCCACGGAGATTGTCGGCTTGAAGCAAGCTATGGTTATCTTGTAAATCTTAGTCAGGATATCAGAAATTATCAGGGTTGATTGTGAAAAGCAAAAGCACATGAAATAAGTACTTGTTATGCAGTAATGGAGAATAGGTTGAGGTTTTGGAGATGCTCCATCTTCTGAATCTCTGCTTTCCTACTGTCTTCTTCATCAAACACGCAAAGCTCCTTCCATGGCAAGCTGTATGTAGGGTTTCACCGTTGTCAATGGCTACCTCCCATCCTCTCAATGGAAATGTTCAACGCACCCTGTCACGGCACGGCTATCCATCTGTCGGTCCTCAATCAGGCCGGAATAGAATCCAGTGATTCTTTTGTGTCTGTCACTAACGTCCCGCCTTCAGGATTTTGAAGCTTGTCACAGTCATTCGATCATTGAATCCTACTCAGAATACCACAGACAAGGTTTAGACCTTCCGGATTCTCTTGAATGCCGCCATCAGTTCTATCTTATACCACGAAGATTCTGGTTAAAGAATCCAAGAGATATCTACTCAATCTAAGGTAGAACGGAGGTGGTTGTCAGGCACGCGTTCATGGTTGAGAGTATGATGAGTGTCACGGTTCATCACATTCATCCGAGTTAAGAACAAGTGATATCTTAGAACGGAAGCAAGCATGACTGAATAAGAAACAGTAGTAATTGCATTAATCCATCAAGACACAGCAGAGCTCCTCACCCCCAACCATGGGGTTTAGAGACTCATGCTATGGAAGGTACACAAAGAAACATGTAAAGTGTCATCAGGTACAGATACAATGTCAAAAGATCCTATTAATAGTAAACTAGTAACCTAAGGTTTACAGAAATGAGTAAATGACAGAAAAATCCACTTCCGGGCCCACTTGGTGTGTGTCTGGGCTGAGCATTGAAGCTTTCATGTGTAGAGACCTTTTCTGGAGTTAAACGCCAGCTTTCATGCCAGTTTGGGCGTTTAACTCCAAGTTTTATGCCAGTGCCAGCGTTAAACGTTGGAAATTCTGAGGCTGATTTGCCAAGCCGGTTTGGGCCATCAAATCTCGGGCAAAGTATGGACTATTATAAATTGCTGGAAAGCTCAGGATGTCTACTTTCCAATGCCGTTGAGAGCGCACCAATTGGGCTTCTGTAGCTCCAGAAAATCCACTTCGAGTGCAGGGAGGTCAGAATCCAACAGCATCTATAGTCCTTTTCAGTCTCTGAATCAGATTTTTGCTCAGGACCCTCAATTTCAGTCAGAAAATACCTGAAATCACAGAAAAACACACAAACTCATAGTGAAGTCCAGAAAAGTGAATTTTAGCTAAAAATTAATAAAAATATACTAAAAACTAACTAGATCATACTGAAAACATACTAAAAACAATGCCAAAAAGCGTACAAATTATCCGCTCATCAAAGACAAATCTTGGAAAGCATGATTAGAGGAGGATTGAGTGACGAACCCTATACACTTGAGTGAATAGAGCAGATACACTTCCGGTGAGGGTTCGATGCTCAACTCCTTGTTCCTCGTTTTCACAAGCGTTCAACTCGCAAGTTATGTGCACTTCATTTTGATGTTCGAATTGGTGGGATTCATGGACTACATGTCACCTTAGCCCTATGTGCTCATATATGTACTTGGAGGATAGATTCACCCTTGACTAAGTAGATAAATGCATTTGCATTAGTTGCATTTCATAAACCTCTTTCTCTGATGTCCTTTTGGTCTTTTTAGTTTTAGCATGAAGACATGCTTGGTTTAAGTGTGGGAAGGTTTGATAAACCCTAATTTTGTGGTTTATCTTGTGCTGATTTTAAGGGATTTTGCCAATACTTTCCGCACTTATCCATATAAAATGCATAGTTTTGTGTTTCCTTCCCTATTTTGCCTCAAACTTGAAAACATGCTTATTTGACCCTAAAATGCTATATTTTAATCTATTCTATTACCATTTGATGCAGTGATGCATTTGTTAAGTGATTTTAGAGTTTACAGGGCAAAATTGGTTTAGAAAATAGAAAAGAAGCATGCACAAGTGGAAGGAACATGAGAAATTGGAGCTTTGGAGAAGTAGCATCGACGCGCACGCGTGTCCCACGCTTACACGTGGGAGCATAGTTTAGCTTGGCACGCGAGAATTGGCCCATTCGCGTACATAGGCTAAAACTCCATCGACGCGCACTGATGAGTCCATATTTCCGATATATTCTAGCTTGATTTGAATGGATTCTAGTATATGAACTCACACTTAAGCACCGAAATAGCATACTTTCATGTTATGTCCCTAATTTGATCCTAAATGTGAAAACATGCATTTTAATGCTTAGATTAGTGATTTTTAATTCCACTTTCATGCCATTGGATGCCATGACTTGTTTGTTGAGTGATTTTAGGTCATTTAGGCAAGAATAGATGGCCAAAAGTGGAAGAAAGCATGTTCAAGGGAGAAAACATGAAGAAAACAAGGAAAAGCACACACAGCAAAGTGTGCGTGCACACAACCCCGCGTGCGTGTGCACAAGCAAGAATTTCCATGTGTGCGTGCGCACAAGCACCTGTGCGTATGCACAGGTCAACTTTCAGCCGCGTGTGTGGACGCACACGTCTGTGCGTCCGCACAGGACCTTGCACGTGATTGCATTAATGAAACACGTGCTGCGCAAATTTGGAGGCCTTTAGCTCATTTTTGGAAGGCTAAAATGCTCCAGGGAAATGCTATATAAAGGGGAGATCAACACTTATCAAGGGAGCTCACTTTTAATTAGGTAGTAGTAGTATAGGAAGCTTCCATAGGAGTAGGAGTAGTGTAGAGTAGATTGCTCCATTAGGGTTTTCATTTCCATCTTTATGTAGCATTTTATAGCAAGCTTTTCTTTTGGATTTTGCTTCTTTAATCGTAGTACTCTCAATTTCCTTTCAATTAAAGCACTTTCATTTCCTTTTGTTCAAGTTACTTTGTTTATATTTGCAATTTTGTGCTTTTTGAAGTTTTGATCAATGAATTTTATGTTTCATGCCTCCTTTATGTTTAATTGCTTGTTTATATTTGGTTTTGTTGATAGTTGGTTATAGTTATCAAAATTTCCTTACAATTTCCCATGTTTTACTTTCATGCACACAAGGTGTTTGTGAAAATACCAACTTTAGATTTTGAGTAGATTTTCACACCTTGGCTTGGGGTTTGAGTTCCTAGGATACTAGGGTCATAATGTCCAACATTTAGCGGTAATTCCTAGGCAGTTAGTTGACTCTTTTATTGCTAAGCTTGGTGTCATTTTATTGTTTTTCTCTTTCCTCATTTCAAAAAATTTACTTTACTTGTGAATCCATATCATATTGCCTTTCTCCATCATGGACCTAAGTGGAATTGAACAGTCCAGAAGGACTCTGGGGTCATATGCTAACCCCATTACAACTGCATATGGGAGTAGCATCTATATACCTCCCATTAAAGCAAGCAGCTTTGAGCTAAATCCTCAACTCATTATTATGGTGCAGCAAAATTGCCAGTATTCCGGTCTTCCACAGGAAGAACCTATTGAGTTTCTGGCACAATTCTTACAAATTGCTGACACAGTACGAGGTAAAGAGGTAGATCAGGATGTCTACAGATTATTACTGTTTCCATTTGCTGTGAAAGATCAAGCTAAGAGGTGGTTGAATAACTAACCCACAGCAAGCATAAAAACATGGAGACAGTTATTGATGAGCGGATAATTTATACGCTTTTTGGCATTGTTTTTAGTATGTTTTTAGTAATTTTAGTTGAGTTTTTATTATATTTTTATTAGTTTTTAGTTAAAATTCACTTTTCTGGACTTTACTATGAGTTTGTGTGTTTTTCTGTGATTTCAGGTATTTTCTGGCTGAAATTGAGGGATCTGAGCAAAAATCTGATTCAGATACTGAAAAGGACTGCAGATGCTGTTGGATTCTGACCTCCCTGCACTCGAAGTGGATTTTCTGGAGCTACAGAAGCCCAATTGGCGCGCTCTCAACGGCGTTGGAAAGTAGACATCCTGGGCTTTCCAGCAATATATGATAGTCCATACTTTGCTCAAGATTTGATGGCCCAAACCGGCGTTCAAAGTCACCTCAAGAAATTCCAGCGTTAAACGCCGGAACTGGCACCTAAATGGGAGTTAAACGCCCAAACTGGCATAAAAGCTGGTGTTTAACTCCAAGAGAAGTCTCTACACGAAAATGCTTCATTGCTCAGCCCAAGCACACACCAAGTGGGCCCGGAAGTGGATTTTTATGTCATTTACTCATCTCTGTACACCCTAGGCTACTAGTTTTCTATAAGTAGGACCTTTTACTATTGTATTTTTAATCTTCGGACATCTAGTTCTTAGATCATTGGGAGGCTGGCCATTCGGCCATGCCTAGACCTTGTTCTTATGTATTTTCAACGGTGGAGTTTCTACACACCATAGATTAAGGTGTGGAGCTCTGCTGTACCTCGAGTATTAATGCAATTACTATTGTTCTTCTATTCAATTTCGCTTGTTCTTTGTCCAAGATATCACTTGTTCTTCAACTTGATGAAGGTGATGATCTGTGACACTCATCATCATTCTCACTCATGAACAAAGTGACTGACAACCACTCTTGTTCTACAAGCATCTGAGGCTTAGTGAATATCTCTTGGATTCCTGATACACGATGCATGGTTGATCGCCTGACAACCGAGTGCTCGCCTGACAAACGAGCCAGCCATTCCGTGAGATCAGAGTCTTCGTGGTATAGGCAAGAACTGATGGCGGCATTCAAGAGAATCCGGAAGGTCTAACCTTGTCTGTGGTATTCTGAGTAGGATTCAATGATTGAATGACTGTGACGTGCTTCAAACTCCTGAGGGCGGGGCGTTAGTGACAGACGCAAAAGAATCACTGGATTCTATTCCGGCCTGATTGAGAACCGACAGATGGATAGCCGTGCCGTGACAGGGTGCGTTGAACATTTCCAATGAGAGGATGGGAGGTAGCCACTGACAACGGTGAAACCCTTGCATAAGCTTGCCATGGAAAGGAATAAGAAGGATTGGATGAAGACATTAGGAAAGCAGAGAGACGGAAGGGAAGGCATCTTCATACGCTTGTCTGAAGCTCTCACCAATGATATACATAAGTATCTCTATCTTTATCTTTATGCTTTATTCGTTTATCACTATACCCATTTGAGTCTGCCTGACTGAGATTTACAATGTGACCATAGCTTGCTTCATACCACCAATCTCCGTGGGATCGACCCTTACTCACGTAAGGTATTACTTGGACGACCCAGTGCACTTGCTGGTTAGTTGTGCGAAGTTGTGTTTATGCCATGGTATTGAGCACCAAGTCTTTGGAGCCATTACCGGGGATTGTTCCGTGTATTAAAAAGTATTGATCACAATTTCGTGCACCAAGTTTTTGGCGCCGTTGCCGGGGATTGTTCTTGTGTATGGACAACTGACGGTTCATCTTGTTGCTTAGATTAGGTATTATTTTTCTTCAGAGTTCTTAAGAATGAATTCTAGTGTTTCAAGGTGATGTTCTTATCATCACCAAAGCTGATTGATCATCATCAATTTAGCTCTTGAATGCAATGTCCTGCTGAAGCTTAGCTAGCTATGTCTAATTCCTTTAGACTAAAGCTTTAGACTAACATTGCATGATTCCTGGAATTCTCATTAAGAATTTTGATACCTTTATTTTCCTTTTCACTTAATTTTCGAAAAAGCACAAAAAATTTACAAAATCATAAAATCCAAAAATATTTCTTGTTTGAGTCTAGAGTCTCATCCTAAGTTTAGTATCAATTGCATGTTTCTGTTCTTATTGCATTCATGCATGTGTCTTCATTGATCTTCAAGTTGTTCTTGATGATTTCCTTGTTTTGATCTTTGAATTCTATTGACTTGAGTGTTTTGTTATATGCATTCTCATTTTGTTAGTGTCAATGGTATACAAACTGCTAAGTTTGGTGTCTTGCATGCATTATTATTTGATTTTAGTTGCATTTTGATTATTAAAAGTCCAAAAATATTTTTAATTTGTGTCTTATCAAGTCAATAATACAGAGAATTGAAGATTCAGAACATACAGCAGAGGAATTATACAGAAAAAGCTGGGCATTCAAAAATGCCCAGTGAAGAAGACAGACTGGCGTTTAAACGCCAGCCAGGGTGCCTGGCTGGGCGTTTAACGCCCAAAAGGGTAGTAGTTTGGGCGTTAAACGCCAGAATGTGCACCATTCTGGGCATTTAACGCCAAGATGGCACAAGAGGGAAGATTTTGTTTTCAAATCAATTTTTTTCAAGTTTTCAAAGTTTTTCAAAATCAAATCTTTTTCAAATCGTATCTTTTCAATCAAATGTTTTCAAAATTAATTTCTTTCTTTTTTTTTAAAGATACTTGCTATCAATTAATGATTTGATTCAACATCTCAAATATGTTGCCTTTTCTGTTGAGAAAGGTTTAATGTTTGAATCATATCTTTTCTTGTTAGGCAAGTCATTAATTTTTAAAATCAAATCTTTTTAAAATTGTTTTCAAATCATATATTTTCAATCACATATTCTTAAAACCAATCATATCTTCTTAACCACATCTTTTTCAAAATAGTTTTCAATCAAATCTTTTTGACTTCTAATTTCAAAATCTTTTTCAAAAATCACTTGATTTCTTTCCCACTCTTATTTTCGAAAATCAATTAATGTTTTTCAAAATGTTTTCAAAATTCTTTTACTTAATTTTCGAAAATTACCTTCCCTCCTCTCACATCCTTCTATTTTTGGACTAACACTATCCCTTAATGCAAAATTTGAACTCCATCTTCTTTGATAAGTTCAAATTTTCTACCTCTGTCTTCTATTTTTCTTTTCCTCTGACACCTCAAGGAATCTCTATACTGTGACATAGAGGATTCCACATTTTCTTGTTCTCTTCTCTTTCATATGAGCAGGAGCAGAGACAAAGGCATTCTTGTTGAAGCTGACCCTGAACCTGAAAGGACCTTGAAGCGAAAGCTAAGAGAAGCTAAGGCACAACTCTTTGTTGAGGACCTAACCGAATTCTTCAAGGAAGAAGAACCCATGGCAGCCGAAAGCAACAACAATGCCAACAATGCAAGGAAGATGCTGGGTGACTTTACTGCACCTACTCCCGACTTCTATGGGAGAAGCATCTCTATCCCTGCCATTGGAGCAAACAACTTTGAGCTTAAGCCTCAATTAGTTTCTCTAATGCAACAGAATTGCAAGTTCCATGGACTTCCAATGGAAGATCCTCATCAGTTTTTAGCTGAGTTCTTGCAAATCTGTGACACAGTCAAGACTAATGGGGTTGACCCTGAGGTCTACAGACTGATGCTATTCCCTTTTGCTGTAAGAGACAGAGCTAGAATATGGTTGGACTCACAACCTAAAGATAGCCTGGACTCTTGGGAAAAGCTAGTCAATGCCTTCTTGGCAAAGTTCTTTCCACCCCAAAATGGAGTAAGCTTAGAGTGGAAGTCCAAACCTTCAGACAGAAGGATGGAGAATCCCTCTATGAAGCTTGGGAAAGATACAAACAATTAATCAGAAAATGTCCCTCAGACATGCTTTCTGAATGGAGCATCATAGGTATTTTCTATGATGGTCTCTCTGAACTATCCAAGATGTCTTTGGATAGCTCTGCTGGAGGATCTCTTCATCTGAAGAAGACGCCTACAGAAGCTCAGGAACTAATTGAAATGGTTGCAAATAACCAATTCATGTACACTTCTGAAAGGAATCCTGTGAACAATGGGACTAATCAGAAGAAAGGAGTTCTTGAGATTGACACTCTGAATGCCATATTGGCTCAGAATAAAATATTGACTCAACAAGTCAATCTGATTTCTCAAAGTCTGTCTGGAATGCAAAATGCACCAAGCAGTACTAAGGATGCTTCATCTGAAGAAGAAGCCTATGATCCTGAGAACCCTTCAATGGAAGAGGTGAATTACCTAGGAGAACCCTATGGAAACACCTATAATTCTTCATGGAGAAATTACCCAAATTTCTCATGGAAGAATCAAGAGAAACCTCAACAAGGTTTCAATAACAATAATGGTGGAAGAAACAGGTTTAGCAATGGCAAGCCTTTTCCATCATCTTCTCAGCCACAGACAGAGAATTCTAAGCAGAACCCCTCTGACTTAGCAACTATGGTCTCTGATCTAATCAAAACCACTCAAAGTTTCATGACTGAAACAAGGTCTTCCATTAGGAATTTGGAAGCACAAGTGGGACAGCTGAGCAAGAAAATTACTGAACTCCCTCCAAGTACTCTCCCAAGTAATACAGAAGAAAATCCAAAAGGAGAGTGCAAAGCCATAACCATGGCCGAATCTGGAGAGGAAAGAGAGGAAGTGGACGCCACTGAGGAAGGCCTCAATGGGCGTGCACTGACCTCCAATGCGTTCCCCAATGAGGAACCATGGGAATCTGAGGCTCAAAATGAGACCATAGAGATTCCATTGGACTTACTTCTGCCTTTCATGAGCTCTGATGAGTATTCTTCCTCTGAAGAGGATGAGTATGTCACTGAAGAGCAAGTTGCTAAATACCTTGGAGCAATCATGAAGTTAAATGACAAGTTATTCGGAAATGAGTCTTGGGAGGATGAACCCCCTTTGCTCACCAAAGAACTGGATGACTTGTCTAGGCAGAAATTACCTCAAAAGAAACAAGATCCTGGGAAGTTTTCCATACCTTGCACCATAGGCACCATGACCTTCAAGAAGGCTCTGTGTGACTTAGGGTCAAGTGTAAACCTCATGCCTCTCTCTGTAATGGAGAAGCTAGGGATCTTTGAGGTACAAGCTGCAAGAATCTCACTAGAGATGGCAGACAACTCAAGAAAACAAGCTCATGGACTTGTAGAGAATGTTTTGGTAAAAGTTGAAGACCATTACATCCCTACTGATTTCATAGTCCTAGAGACTGGGAAGAGCATGGATGAATCCATCATCCTTGGCAGACCCTTCTTAGCCACAGCAAAGGCTGTGATTGATGTTGATGGAGGTGAACTGATCATTCAAGTGAATGAAAAATCCTATGTGTTTAAGGCTCAAGGATATCCCTCTGTCATCATGGAGAGGAAGCATGAAGAGCTTCTCTCAAATCAGAGACAAACAGAGCCCCCACAGTCAAACTCTAAGTTTGGTGTTGGGAGGCCCCAACCAAACTCTAAGTTTGGTGTTGAACCCCCACATTCAAACTCTAAGTTTGGTGTTGGGAGGTTCCAACATTGTTCTAAGTATCTGTGAGGCTCCATGAGAGCCATCTGTCAAGCTACTGACATTAAAGAAGCGCTTGTTGGGAGGCAACCCAATGATTATATTTTATATATTTCTCTTTGTTATTTTATGTTTTTTGTAGGTTGATGATCATAAGAAGTCACAAAATCCATTGAAAAAGCAAAAACAGAATGAAAAACAGGAAGAAAAATAGCACACCCTGGAGGAAGAATTCACTGGCGTTTAAACGCCAGTGAGGTTAGCAGATGGGCGTTTAACGCCCAGTCTGGCACCCTTCTGGGCGTTTAACGCCAGAAAGGGGCACCAGACTGGCGTTAAACGCCAGAAAAGGGCAAGAACCTAGCGTTAAACGCCAGGAATGGGCACCAGCCCGGCGTTTAACGCCAGAAATGCCTCAAAACGTGATTTTGAGTGCCAATTGGTGCAGGGATGACTTTTTCTTGACACCTCAGGATCTGTGGACCCCACAGGACCCCCACTAACCCCACCACCACTCTCTCTCTTCTTCCCCCATTCACCAATCACCTCATTACCTCTTCCCCAAAAACCCTTCACCTATCAAATCCCATCTTTCTCTTCACCACTCACATCCATCCTTCATAAAACCCCACCAACCTCACCCTTCAAATTCAAACCACTTTCCCTCCCAAACCCACCCATAATGGCCGAACCATATCACCCCCTCTCTCCTATAAATACCCTTCTTCATCCCTTCATTTTCACACAACCTAAACACCACTTCTCCCCCTCCTTGGCCGAATACATAAACCATTCCCTTCTTCCTTATTTCTTCTTCTTCTACTCTCTTCTTTCTTCTTTTGCTCGAGGACGAGCAAACATTTTAAGTTTGGTGTGGTAAAAGCATTGCTTTTTGTTTTTCCATAACCATTTATGGCATCCAAGGCCGGAGAAACCTCTAGAAAGAGGAAAGGGAAGGCAAAAGCTTCCACCTCCGAGTCATGGGAGATGGATAGATTCATCTCAAGGGTGCATCAAGACCACTTCTATGAAGTTGTGGCCTTGAAGAAGGTGATCCCCGAGGTCCCCTTTTCACTCAAAAAGGGTAAATATCCGGAGATCCGCCATGAGATCCGAAGAAGAGGTTGGGAAGTGCTTACCAACCCCATTCAACAAGTCGGAATCTTGATGGTTCAAGAGTTCTATGCCAATGCATGGATCACCAAGAACCATGATCAAAGTGTGATCCCGGATCCAAAGAATTATCTTACTATGGTTCGGGGGAAATACTTGGACTTCAGTCCGGAAAATGTAAGGTTAGCATTCAACTTGCCCATGATGCAAGGAGATGAACATCCTTACACTAGAAGGGTCAACTTTGATCAAAGGTTGGACCAAGTCCTCATAGACATCTGTGAAGAGGACGCCCAATGGAAGAGAAACTCAAGAGGGAAGCCGGTTCAACTGAGAAGGCATGACCTCAAGCCCATTACTAAAGGATGGAGCAAACAAGAGATCCCTCTCATCATGAGATCCCTGAGATGCCTCAAGGGATGCACTTTTCTCCACAAGACTATTGGGAGCAAATTAACACCTCCCTAGGAGAATTGAGTTCCAACATGGGACAACTAAGAGAGGAGCAACAAAGACAAGGAAGAGACATTGAGGAGCTCAAGCACTCCATAAGAACTTCAAGAGGAAGAACAAGCCGCCATCACTATGGTGGACCCGTTCTTTAATCTCCTTGTTCTTTATTTTCTGTTTTTCGAAATTTTCATGCTTATGTTATCTATGTTTGTGTCTTATGATCATTAGTGTCTTAGTGTCTATGCCTTAAAGTTATGAATGTCCTATGAATCCATCACCTTTCTTAAAAAGAAAACTGTTTTTATCACAAAAGAACAAGAAGTACAGGATTTCAAATTCATCTTTAAAACTTGCTTAATTAGTTTGATGTGGTGACAATACTTTTTGTTTTCTGAATGTATGCTTGAACAGTGCATATGTCTTTTGAATTTGTTGTTCATGAATGTTAAACTTGTTGGCTCTTGAAAGAATGATGAAAAAGGAGACATGTTACTGAGGATCTGAAAAATCATAAAAATGATTCTTGAAGCAAGAAAAAGCAGTGAAAACAAAAAAAAAAGAAAAGAAAGAGAAAAACGAAAAAAAAAGGGGAGAAAGAAAAAGAAAAGAAAAAGAAAGAAATAAAGTTGTGATCCAAGGCAAAAAGAGTGTGCTTAAGAACCCTGGACACCTCTAATTGGGGACTTTAGCAAAGCTGAGTCACAATCTGAAAAGGTTCACCCAATTATGTGTCTGTGGCATGTATGTATCCGGTGGTAATACTGGAAGACAGAGTGCTTTGGGCCACGGCCAAGACTCATAAAGTAGCTGTGTTCAAGAATCATCATACTTAACTAGGAGAATCAATAACACTATCTGGATTTTGAGTTCCTAAAGAAGCCAATCATTCTGAACCTCAGAGGATAAAGTGAGATGCCAAAACTGTTCGGAGGCAAAAAGCTACTAGTCCCGCTCATCTAATTTGGAGCTAAGTTTCATTGATAGTTTGGAGTCTATAGTATATTCTCTTCTTTTTATCTTATTTGATTTTCAGTTGCTTGGGGACAAGCAACAATTTAAGTTTGGTGTTGTGATGAGCGGATAATTTATACGCTTTTTGGCATTGTTTTTAGTATGTTTTTAGTAGTTTTAGTTGAGTTTTTATTATATTTTTATTAGTTTTTAGTTAAAATTCACTTTTCTGGACTTTACTATGAGTTTGTGTGTTTTTCTGTGATTTCAGGTATTTTCTGGCTGAAATTGAGGGATCTGAGCAAAAATCTGATTCAGATACTGAAAAGGACTGCAGATGCTGTTGGATTCTGACCTCTCTGCACTCGAAGTGGATTTTCTGGAGCTACAGAAGCCCAATTGGCGCGCTCTCAACGGCGTTGGAAAGTAGACATCCTGGGCTTTCCAGCAATATATGATAGTCCATACTTTGCCCAAGATTTGATGGCCCAAACCGGCGTTCAGAGTCACCTCAAGAAATTCCAGCGTTAAACGCCGGAACTGGCACCTAAATGGGAGTTAAACGCCCAAACTGGCATAAAAGCTGGCGTTTAACTCCAAGAGAAGTCTCTACACGAAAATGCTTCATTGCTCAGCCCAAGCACACACCAAGTGGGCCCGGAAGTGGATTTTTATGTCATTTACTCATCTCTGTACACCCTAGGCTACTAGTTTTCTATAAGTAGGACCTTTTACTATTGTATTTTTTAATCTTCGGACATCTAGTTCTTAGATCATTGGGAGGCTAGCCATTCGGCCATGCCTAGACCTTGTTCTTATGTATTTTCAACGGTGGAGTTTCTACACACCATAGATTAAGGTGTGGAGCTCTGCTGTACCTCGAGTACTAATGCAATTACTATTGTTCTTCTATTCAATTTCGCTTGTTCTTTGTCCAAGATATCACTTGTTCTTCAACTTGATGAAGGTGATGATCCGTGACACTCATCATCATTCTCACTCATGAACAAAGTGACTGACAACCACTCTTGTTCTACAAGCATCTGAGGCTTAGTGAATATCTCTTGGATTCCTGATACACGATGCATGGTTGATCGCCTGACAACCGAGTGCTCGCCTGACAAACGAGCCAGCCATTCCGTGAGATCAGAGTCTTCGTGGTATAGGCAAGAACTGATGGCGGCATTCAAGAGAATCCGGAAGGTCTAACCTTGTCTGTGGTATTCTGAGTAGGATTCAATGATTGAATGACTATGACGTGCTTCAAACTTCTGAGGGCGGGGCGTTAGTGACAGACGCAAAAGAATCACTGGATTCTATTCCGGCCTGATTGAGAACCGACAGATGGATAGCCGTGCCGTGACAGGGTGCGTTGAACATTTCCAATGAGAGGATGGGAGGTAGCCACTGACAACGGTGAAACCCTTGCATAAGCTTGCCATGGAAAGGAATAAGAAGGATTGAATGAAGACATTAGGAAAGCAGAGAGACGGAAGGGAAGGCATCTTCATACGCTTGTCTGAAGCTCTCACCAATGATATACATAAGTATCTCTATCTTTATCTTTATGCTTTATTCGTTTATCACTATACCCATTTGAGTCTGCCTGACTGAGATTTACAAGGTGACCATAGCTTGCTTCATACCACCAATCTCCGTGGGATCGACCCTTACTCACGTAAGGTATTACTTGGACGACCCAGTGCACTTGCTGGTTAGTTGTGCGAAGTTGTGTTTATGCCATGGTATTGAGCACCAAGTCTTTGGAGCCATTACCGGGGATTGTTCCGTGTATTAAAAAGTATTGATCACAATTTCGTGCACCAGTTATCAGACAAATTCCTGAATCAATTTTACCCTCCAAAAAGGATGACACAGCTAAGGTTGAACATCCAAGGCTTTAAACAAGAGGATAATAAATCCCTTTATAATGCTTGGGAGAGGTATAGAGGTATGCTAAGAAAATGCCCCTCTGAAATGTTTTTAGAGTGGGTACAGTTAGACATCTTCTACTATAGATACTGTTGCTAGAAATCAACATTTGTACTCTAACAATGAGTCCTCTACAAAAAAAGAAGTTATGGCAGTAGCCACTGATCCTAATCCTCAAGAACAGAAGGTTGAGCTTAATCAGCAACTACACCTGATGACAAAACAGTTAGCAGAATTTAAAGAGATGCTCCAAGAAACTAAAATTGCTAACAAGAACATAGAATCATAGTTGAATCAGACAAAACAGCAGTTATCTAAACAGATAACAGAAGAATTCCAAGCAGTTCAACTGAGGAGTGGGAAGACATTGAATAATACTGCTCAAAGTAGCAAAAAGCCAAGAAAGGAACAGTTGACAGAGGATAACCAAACCACTGCTCAAAATCCCTCTGAGGACAGTAAGAGCCCAGAAAGGAATACTCCTGGCGTTCAAATGCCAGAAAAAGGGGAAAAGCTGGCGTTAAATGCCCATTCCCTGCCCAGTTCTTTCGTTCAAACGCCAGAAAAGGGGTAAAAGTTGGCGTTAAACGCCCATTGAGGAATCAGACACCTGAGAATGCTGATAGTAACCCCTCTAAAAAGGCTTCTCCAACCACTTCTGTAAGGAATAAACCTGCAGCAACTAAGGTTGAAGAATATAAAGCCAAGATGCCTTATCCTCAGAAACTCCGCCAAGCGGAACAGGATAAGCAATTTGTCCACTTTGCAGACTATCTAAGGACTCTTGAAATAAAGATTCCGTTTGCAGAGGCACTTGAGCAAATCCCTTCTTATGCTAAGTTCATGAAAGAGATCTTAAGTCATAAGAAGGATTGGAGGGAAACTGAAAAAGTGTTTCTCACTGAAGAATGCAGTACAGTCATTCTGAAAAGCTTACCAGAAAAGCTTCAAGATCTAGGAAGCTTTATAATACCATGCACATTAGAAGGTACTTGCACCAAGACAGCCCTGTGTGACCTTGGAGCAAGTATCAATCTAATACCTGCATCCACTTTCAGAAAGCTTGGGTTGACTGAAGAAGTCAAACCAACCCGAATATGTCTCCAACTTGCTGATGGCTCCATTAAATATCCATCAGGCATAATTGAGGACATGATTGTCAAGGTTGGGCCATTCGCCTTTCCAACTGACTTTGTAGTGCTGGAAATAGAGGAGCACAAGAGTGCAACTCTCATTCTAGGAAGACCTTTCCTAGCAACTGGACAAACTCTTATTGATGTACAAAAAGGGGAAGTAACCCTGAGAGTCAATGAGGATGAGTTCAAGTTGAATGCTGTAAAAGCTATGCAGCATCCAGACACACCAGATGATTGCATGAGCGAGGACATCATTGACTCTTTGGTGGAATAGATCAATATGACTGAAAGTCTAGAATCAGAACTAGAGGACATCTTCAAGGATGTTCAGCCTGATCAAGAGGAACCAGAGAAAACAAAAGAATTTTTGAAAATTTCTTAAGAAGAGGATAAGCCTCCCAAACCTGAGCTCAAACCACTACCACCATCCCTGAAGTATGCATTTCTGGGAGAGGGTGACACTTTTCCAGTGATCATAAGCTCTGCTTTAAATCTACAGGAAGAGGAAGCACTGATTGCAGTGCTAAGGACACACAAGACAGCTCTTGGGTGGTCCATAAGTGATCTTAAGGGTATTAGCCCAGCAAGATGCATGCACAAGATCCTATTGGAGGATAATGCCAAACCAGTGGTTCAACCACAAAGTCGGCTAAATCCAGCCATGAAGGAGGTGGTGCAGAAAGAGGTCACTAAATTACTAGAGGCTATGATTATTTATCCTGTTTCTGATAGCCCGATGAGCGGATAATTTGTACGCTTTTTGACATTGTTTTTAGTATTTTTTAGTATGTTTTAGTTAGTTTTTAGTATATTTTTATTAGTTTTTAGTTAAAATTCACTTTTCTGGACTTTACTATGAGTTTGTATGTTTTTCTGTGATTTCAGGTATTTTTTGGCTGAAATTGAGGGACCTGAGCAAAAATCTGATTCAGAGACTGAAAAGGACTGCAGATGCTGTTGGATTCTGACCTCCTTGCACTCGAAGTGGATTTTCAGGAGCTACAGAAGCCTAATTGGCGCGCTCTCAACGGCGTTGGAAAGTAGACATCCTGGGCTTTCCAAATCAGCTCAAGAATGCCCGGCGTTAAACGCCAGAACTGGCACAAGAATGGGAGTTAAACGCCCAAACTGGCACAAAAAACTGGCGTTTAACTCCAAGAAGAGTCTCTACATGAAAATGCTTCAATGCTCAGCCCAAGCACACACCAAGTGGGCCCGGAAGTGGATTTTTCTGTCATTTACTCATTTCTGTAAACCCTAGGTTACTAGTTCACTATTAATAGGATCTTTTGACATTGTATCTGTACCTCATGACACTTTACACGTTTCTCATTGTATCTTCTATGGCACGAGTCTCTGAACCCCATGGTTGGGGGTGAGGAGCTCTGCTGTGTCTTGATGGATTAATGCAATTACTACTGTTTTTCATTCAATCATGCTTGCTTCTATTCTAAGATATCACTTGTTCCTAAACCTGATGAATGTGATGATCCGTGACACTCATCATCATTCTCAACTATGAACGTGTGCCTGACAACCACCTCCTTTCTACCTTAGATTGAGTGGATATTTCTTGGATTCTTTAATCGGAATCTTCGTGGTATAAGCTAGAATTGATGGCGGCATTCAAGAGAATCCGGAAGGTCTAAACCTTGTCTGTGGTATTCTGAGTAGGATTCAATGATTGAATGACTGTAACGAGCTTCAAACTCGCGATTGTGGGGCGTTAGTGACAGACGCAAAAGAATCACTGGATTCTATTCCGACATGATCGAGAACCGACAGCTAGATAGCCGTGCCGTGACAGGGTGCGTTGAACATTTCCATTGAGAGGATGGGAGGTAGCCATTGACAACGGTGAAACCCTACATACAGCTTGCCATGGAAGGAGCCTTGCGTGTTTGAAGAAGAAGACAGTAGGAAAGCAGAGGTTCAGAAGACAGAGCATCTCCAAAACCTCAACCTATTCTCCATTACTGCAAAACAAGTACTTATTTCATGTTCTTTTGCTTTTCACAATCAATCCTGATAATTTTTGATATCCTGACTAAGAGTTACAAGATAACCATAGCTTGCTTCAAGCCGACAATCTCCGTGGGATCGACCCTTACTCACGTAAGGTATTACTTGGACGACCCAGTGCACTTGCTGGTTAGTTGTGCGGGATTGCAAAGTGTGATTGCAATTTCGTGCACCAAGTTTTTGGCGCCGTTGCCGGGGATTGTTCGAGTTTGGACAACTGACGGTCTATCTTGTTGCTTAGATTAGGACTGTTTTATTTTTGTTGGTTTAGAGTCTTTTATTTGATTTTAATTTCATATTTTAAGTTTGGTGTCTTCCTTGTGTTTTCCTTTAAGTTTTCGAAAAATTTGTGTTTGATTTTCTAAAAATTTTAAGTTTGGTGTCTTTTGTGCTTTTACTCACTTAAAAATTTTTCAAAAAATCTGTTCTTGGTGTTCATCTTGACCTTCAAAGTGTTCTTGGTGTTCATCTTGACATTCAAAGTTTTCTTGTTTGTTCTCTTTGTTTTGATCTAAAATTTTTAAGTTTAGTGTCTTTTTGTTGTTTTTCTCTTTCCTCATTAAAATTTAAAAATAAAAATATCCTTCCTTATTTACTCATAATTTTTGAAATTTTGCATTAATTTAGTCAAAGATTTTTAAAATCATATCTTTTTTTTAGTCAAGTCAAAATTCTAATCTCAAAAATTGATCTTCTCAAATCTTTTTCAAAAATGAAATCTTTTTAATTGCAATCATATTTTCAATCATATCTTTTTATTTGCTAATTCCAAAATCTTTTTAATTAACTAATTGATTTAGTTTTCAATTTGCTTTGATCTTATTTTCTTTCAGTTTTTGAAATTTTATTTATTTTCCATTTATTTTATTTTATTTTTTTTCTTTTGGTCACTTTTAAAAAAAAAAAATTCTTTACTTGTGAATTCATATCATATTCCCTTTCCCCATCATGGACCTAAGTGGAATTGAACAGTCTAGAAGGACTCTGGGGTCATATGCTAACCCCATTACAGCTGCATATGGGAGTAGCATCTGTATACCTCCCATTAAAGCAAGCAGCTTTGAGCTAAATCCTCAACTCATTATCATTGTGCAGCAAAATTGCCAGTATTCCGGTCTTCCACAAGAAGAACCTACTGAGTTTCTGGCACAATGCTTACAACTTGCTGACACAGTACGTGATAAAGAGGTGGATCAGGATGTCTACAGACTATTACTGTTTCCATTTGCTATAAAAGATCAAGCTAAGAGGTGGTTGAATAACCAACCTACAGCAAGCATAAAGACATGGAAACAGTTATCAGACAAATTCTTGAATCAATTTTACCCTCCAAAAAGGATGACACAGCTAAGGCTGGACATCCAAGGCTTTAAACAAGAGGATAATGAATCCCTTTATAATGCCTGGGAGAGGTATAGAGGTATGCTAAGAAAATGCCCCTCTAAAATGTTTTCAGAGTGGGTACAGTTAGACATCTTCTACTATGGGCTTACAGAAAAAGCTCAGATGTCTCTAGACCACTCAGCTGGTGGATCTATACATATGAGGAAGATGATTGAGGAGGCTCAAGAGCTTATAGATACTGTTGCTAGAAATCAACATTTGTACTCTAGCAATGAGTTCTCCACAAAAGAAGAAATTATGGCAGTAGCCACTGATCCTAATCCTCAAGAACAGATGATTGAGCTTAATCAGCAATTACACCTGATGACAAAACAGTTAGCAGAATTTAAAGAGATGCTCCAAGAAACTAAAATTGCTAACAAGAATATAGAATCACAGTTGAATCAGGCAAAACAGCAGCTATCTAAACAGATAACAGAAGAATGCCAAGCAGATCAACCGAGGAGTGGGAAGACATTGAATAACACTGCTCAAAGTAGCAAAAAGCCAATAAAGGAACAATTGACAGAGGATAGCCAGATCACTATCCAAAATCCCTCTGAGGACAGTAAGAGCCCAGAGAGGAATACTCTTGGCGTTCAAACGCCAGAAAAGGGGGGAAAGCTGGCGTTAAACGCCCATTCCCTGCCCAGTTCTGGCGTTCAAACGCCAGAAATGGGGGAAAAGTTGGCGTTAAACGCCCATTTTCCACCCAACCCTAGCGTTCAAACGCCAATGGGGAATCAGACACCTGAGAGTGCTGATAGTAACCCCTCTAAAAAGGCTTCTCCAACCACTTCTGTAAGGAATAAACCTGCAGCAACTAAGGTTGAAGAATATAAAGCCAAGATGCCTTATCCTCAGAAACTCCGCCAAGCGGAGCAGGATAAGCAATTTGCCCGCTTTGCAGACTACCTAAGGACTCTTGAAATAAAGATTCCGTTTGCAGAGGCACTTGAGCAAATACCTTCTTATGCTAAGTTCATGAAAGAGATCTTAAGTCATAAGAAGGATTGGAGAGAAACTGAAAAAGTGTTTCTCACTGAAGAATGCAGTGCAGTCATTCTGAAAAGCTTACCAGAAAAGCTTCAAGATCTAGGAAGCTTTATGATACCATGCACATTAGAAGGTGCTTGCACCAAGACAGCCCTGTGTGACCTTGGAGCAAGCATCAATCTAATACCTGCATCCACTATCAGAAAGCTTGGGTTGACTGAAGAAGTCAACCAACCCGATATGCCTCCAACTTGCTGATGGCTCCATTAAATATCCATCAGGCATAATTGAGGACATGATTGTGAAGGTTGGGCCATTCTCCTTTCCAACTGACTTTGTAGTGCTGGAAATGGAGGAGCACAAGAGTGCAACTCTCGTTCTAGGAAGACCTTTCCTAGCAACTGGACGAACTCTCATTGATGTACAAAAAGGGGAAGTAACCCTGAGAGTCAATGAGGATGAGTTCAAGTTGAATGTTGTCAAAGCTATGCAGCATCCAGACACATCAAATGACTGCATGAGCGCTGATATTATTGACTCTTTGGTGGAGGAGGTCAATATGACTGAAAGTCTTGAATCAGAGCTAGAGGACATCTTTAAAGATGTTCAGCCTGATCTGGAGGAACTAAAGGAAATAAAAGAAATTCTAAAAATTCCTCAAGAAGAAGATAAGCCTCCTAAACCGGAGCTCAAGCCACTACCACCATCCCTGAAATATGCATTTCTGGGAGAAGGTGACACTTTTCCAGTGATCATAAGCTCTGCTTTAAATCCACGGGAAGAGAAAGCACTAATTCAAGTGATAAGGACACACAAGACAGCTCTTGGGTGGTCCATAAGTGATCTTAAGGGCATTAGCCCAGCAAGATGCATGCACAAGATCCTATTGGAGGATGATGCAAAGCCAGTGGTTCAACCACAAAGGCGGCTAAATCTAGCCATGAAGGAGGTGGTGCAGAAAGAGGTCACTAAGTTACTAGAGGCTGGGATTATTTATCCTATTTCTGATAGCCCCTGGGTGAGCCCTGTCCATGTTGTCCCCAAGAAGGGAGGCATAACAGTGGTTCATAATGAAAAGAATGAACTGGTTCCTATGAGAACAGTTACAGGGTGGCGTATGTGTATTGACTACAGAAGGCTCAACACAGTCACCAGGAAGGATCATTTTCCTTTACCATTCATAGACCAGATGCTAGAGAGACTTGCAGGTCATGAATATTACTGCTTTTTGGATGGCTATTCAGGTTACAACCAAATTGCAGTAGATCCTCAGGACCAAGATAAAACAGCATTTACATGTCCTTCTGGAGTATTTGCCTACAGAAGGATGCCTTTTGGTCTGTGGAATGCACCTGTAACCTTTCAAAGGTGCATGCTCTCTATCTTCTCAGATATGGTAGAGAAATTTCTGGAAGTCTTCATGGATGACTTTTCAGTATTTGGAGACTCATTCAGCTCCTGCCTTAACCATCTAGCACTTGTTCTGAAAAGATGCCAAGAGACCAACCTAGTTTTAAACTGGGAAAAATGTCACTTCATGGTGACTGAAGGAATTGTCCTTGGGCATAAAATTTCGAACAAAGGAATAGAGGTGGATCAAGCTAAGGTGGAGGTAATTGAAAAATTACCACCACCTGCCAATGTTAAGGCAATCAGAAGCTTTCTGGGGCATGCAGGATTCTACAGAAGGTTTATAAGGGATTTTTCTAAGTAATCTGCTAGCTGCTGACACTCTATTTATCTTTGATAATGAGTGTCTGCAGGCGTTTGAGACTCTGAAAGCTAAGCTGGTCACAGCACCAGTCATCTCTGCACCAGACTGGACATTACCATTTGAACTAATGTGTGACGCCAGTGACCATGCCATTGGTGCAGTATTGGGACAAGGCATGGTAAGCTTCTGCCGTCATTTATTATGGCAGCCGTATTCTAAATGATGTACAGAAGACTACACAACCACAAAAAGGAGTTACTTGCAGTGGTTTATGCATTGACAAGTTCAGATCTTATTTAGTAGGATCAAAGTGATTGTGTACACTGACCATGCTGCTCTTAAATATCTACTCACAAAGCAGGATTCAA